>NC_037544.1:26360492-26361553 GCF_001531365.2 Cynara cardunculus var. scolymus | reverse complement strand
CTTTTTGCAATTTTAACAATATTATGCATGCAAATATTTTTAAGTATAGTTATGTGGTTGATGATTATTTCGGCTATTACTTGTTATACATAGCACATTTAGGATGCTTGTAATTGGTGACGTTAAATATTATTCCCACAGTGGACAAAATATGTATTTCTTTTGAGAGAAAGATACCAGCAGATGTCATTTATGCTTCTAGACCCAGAAAGTATCAGAAAGTATCAAAATGTAGGGTAGAGGAGTTAGGTTTAACTTTGAATTTGCTTGGGAGATATAAGGAAGTCTTTTGGGAGGTTTGGTTGACTTATTGGGGATTCCTTTGTTTGGTGACCAGAGGCTGTGTTTTACTCTGTTTATACCGTTTGAAGGTGTGCAGACTTACTCCCATATTTCTTCACCTCACTGGGCGGAAGGGGACGGGTAGACATAGGTCTTGTGTTAACACCAATCCTAAAGGAAAATGGCTCTTTGGTTTTCCTTTAGTATTGGTTCTCATTCTTGGGTACTGGAAGCTGTGGATTGCCATTTCTCAAGGTTTTGACCCCTGCAATCATAGAGGTTTTGGGTCTGGCTTGGATTCTTGGTGGCTTCTGATTATGTGTTTTTCAATTCTTTGTGTTCAAGGGATGCAGCCCACCATCTATTCCTATGCTGCATCCGTGCAAATTTTTAAGAATATTGTACACAGAAACATTTTGTGGCAAAAAGAATACTGCTTTTTCATTAGCAACAGCTTTGAAGGAATCGGTTTACATCTTTACTTCTGTATAAAAGAAGAAGTTTGGTATTCCATTTACTGGAACCCAATTATTCGTGATAGTTTCATCCAAGTTATAGAAGAGTAGTTGACAGCTTGTTTGAGCCCATAAAGGGATTTATCAGCTTGGATACAGAAGTGGGGTTGGACTATAAATAGGAAGCAAACTTTATTACATTTTGATGCATTTTAAAGAATTCCAATCACAACTATATGCCCCTGCTACTACTAATACTACTACTATATATACAATTAAATGTTATATTTAATAGATTATAAACCATTTGTATGTCTTTGAACA
>NC_037544.1:26351731-26358317 GCF_001531365.2 Cynara cardunculus var. scolymus | reverse complement strand
GAGAGGTTCATAGCAGTAAAGAAGATAACAAGCGAGCCTGATAACGTGTTAATTTTTTGGAGTTTGGAAGAAACGGAGCGAGAGGAGTGGGTGAGGTTTGTGTTGGAAGGTTGATTTTGGTTATGATTTGACAACTTGAATTTGGGTTTTGGAAATAAGGTATGTAGTTAATAGTTTCAAATGTTATCGGATCTAGTATTTTGTAGTGAACAATTTCAGATATTATTAATATAAGTGAACAATTTCAAATTTTATCTGATGTTAATAATGTAATTTGGTTTAATGGTAATTTTAATTTTTTTTTTAAATGACAAAAAAAATCATAAAAGGTCATTTGTTGATATTTAATTCCGATTCCAAAGTTGAATTCCGTGAACCAAACAAAAAAATTCCAATTCCGTTAAGAATTCCATTCCAATTCCATGCAACCAAACGCAATCACATGACAAGGTCAAATTCCATCAGATTCCATTCCATTCCCTCAAAGTCAAATTCCTTTGATGAATTCCAATTCCATCGAATTCCATTCTACGAACCAAACGCCCCCTAACTATTTTTACACATTTGAAAAATCAAATATTTTAGTTACAATTAGAAAGCTTTTCTAAATCATATAACTTATGGTCGGATCCAATTAGAGACATTTACGGGCCGTTTACTAAATGCTTACTAAGTCACATTATTTCACACAGATGCATTATATGGTAAGGACCAAGAATCTTACCCGGTAAAAACGAGACAAGAGCCTTTCCCCGTTGTTGGTTGTGTTTTTCTATTTTCTTATTGTTGGTTGTGTTTATGTGCTTATAGTATTGCTCTTGCCGTCTACGTTTATTGGTTCCTTTCATGCAAGGAAACTAAACTTTGCCTTATTCTTGCAAGGAAGTCCTATAAGTTGGAGGTTGAGTTTAAGTTGGAGTTTATATCCACTGACATCTTAATTCTTTACACGGTCTAACTCACTTTGATGAGATTTTGCAAGAGGCATATGGTATTATCCTTTCCCGTGGAATTCTTGGCTTTGATCTTCCACTAGAGAAGATAATTTCTATCAAGTTAAATAGAGTAAACAGAGAAGGTAATTTCTATTAAGTTAAATAGAGTAACCTTAGGTATACCTGCCTGTAAATGTATAGTACTAATCTTACTCTTCTATTGCAAGAGCATGGTTGCTACTTTAGGCTGTTTGTTTTCAGGTTTAGGGGAGGGGTATTTGCCTAATGAGTAATGACCCATGTTTCTATCATTACAAGAACTGTTACAGAGTTGGAATTTCCTATTATGATAGTATTACAAGTGAACTACATTATGCTTGTTTTTTGTTAAATTTAAGGGTAACGGTCGGTGATCCATTACCATTTATAGTTCAAAAGTAAATCTATTATATCTCTTTCTTTCTTTTGGTTTGGGGTTCTTGATATGAACGTCCTTCGTGTTGGAAAGAATAAAAATAGAATTCCAGGACATAGCAGAAGGAGCAATGGACTCTTTTCAATACAACTTACAAGCATAACATGAACTAATCAAAATGATGGTCATGGTCCATTCTCAAGAATAAAAATATGAAATTGTTTTCTTCTATTTTGTTGTATGGAAATTCTCTGTTATGAAGTTCAACTGGGTGTAGGGGTGTGGGTGTGGGTGTGTATAGTTTGGAAGTCCTATAAGTTAGAGGTTGAGTTTAAGTTAGAGTTTATATCCATTGACACCTTAGTTCTTTACAGGGTCTAACTCATTTTGATGAGATTTTGCAAGAGGTAGACTGTATTATCCTTTCCCGTGGAAATCTTATCTTTGATCTTCCACCAGAGAAGGTAATTTCTATCAAGTTAAATAGAGTAACCATTTCGTGACAGGTATATGCCAAATATTTAGAAGAAATATATTAGCATTAAGTTTTTGTAAGTGACAAAAACATGGTGCATCAGGCAAATACCTAAATGCAGTACATATACATTTCTTGGCTATTGAGTTTTCATTTGAACCCATCCCCCTCTTCATGGCTATTGAGTTTTCATTTGAACCCATCCCCCTCTTCAAGTGGTCTTAAGTTTCAAAACTCTATTACCTAAATGTTTACATTTTCAAAAATTCATTTTCAAGTGGTCTTTATATGTTTACCTTAACTGAAGGTGTTTGGGATTGCTTATTTAAAACAACTTATGCTTTTTTGTAAAAGTGCTTATTAACTTATGTGGTATCAAACTGGAGTTAAATAAAACAGGGTTAAAATTGTAAACTGGTACTAAGCAGTTTTTCATAAGTCAGGAAAGATTAACTTATCAAAAACAACTTATTACCGGTTTGGCACCGGTATAAGCAGTTTTTTTTCCTTATCCAAACACTAAAAAACAGCTTATCATCGACGCCGGACTGAAATAAGTTAAAAAGCCACTTTTATAAGCAATCCCAAACACCCCCAATCAAATTTAAATGATCAACTGCTAAAATTGAAGTACGTGTAAGCCTCTACATAGATTCTGAAACACAGCACCAAACACAGATCCCAAATATCTCTGTTCTGTTCTTATTCATATTTATTACATTCCTGTTTGTTAGATTGACTGTAAATTGAAGATCAAATTATTTGCAAAATGAACATCAAATTAGGATATATGGAAATAAGAGTTCTTCATTATTGTGATACAATATTATTGTTGTACAATTACTCCTTTAACAAAAGAATCAGAAAATTCCCTTCAAACTCCAAATTAAGAGAAGTCAATTGATGAAAACGGGTTTTGACCTGTGACCCTACAAGTTTACATATTTCTTAGCAGTATGATTGTGTGATATGTGTATAGTTATCATTTGAACTAAACGATCTTTGACCCTTAATAAAATATTTCATCATTAGTTTTATAAAAAAAAATCATAATTAAACTAAAATAAAATATATTTTTATTTTAAATCTAAATTATAATAAAATTAAACCATAAAATTAGAATTTTATAATCTTTAGTTTAAAGCCTATATTAATACATAATTTAAGATAAAATAATAATCAACCTATCTCTAAATTTTTCCGTAAAATAAAATATAAAAAAACAAATAACAAAACAACGTATACATTTTAGAACTCTATTGCATTACAACTTACAAGGGTACACTTCTAGTTTTCTTAAAACCTAAACCCTTTTTTATACATTTCCAATGTATTGATTTGGTTTTAAGTAGATTTATTTAGTAACAACTATTTTTCAATACATGATTGATTTATGATGGGCTTCCTTTTAGGTTGCGTTTGGTACATGCTATTTGATCTAATTTTTATTTTGTGCAATGTTCATTCAAAACCTTCATTCACTATAACAAAATAGAGTCATCTAAATTGTTTTAAGTTTCTTAATATAGTACTTTATAGAACTTAAATTTATTGGGCCAAAAAGTTAAGTGTTATATTTAAAAGTGTTACAATAAGCTTATAGAATGTTCTTGTTCCCTAATGCTCAATCTTTAAGATAATCTTCATGATTTCCATGGCAGATCTAGATATTGCATTAAGAACACTTTGAGAGAGTAGAGAGAAAAAGTCAAATCTTCTAATCTTGGTCAAACTCTTATTACGTAAAATGAATATTACAATTGAATTCCCACTCTAATTACACAAGACTTACCCTTTATATAGGGCCAAAGATGTAAACAAAGTCAAAGTCAAACAATCTATAGAAAAGTCAAACACAATGACTTTTATACAATTATAGACAATTTTAACTTTCAAGACGAATACAATTTTACACTGAATTTCAGTCCTAACATTCTCACCCTTTGTATTCAGACTTGAAAGAATTTGCGTGCTTTGAGTCTCGTTTGAAATTTGTTGCTTTAAGCACTCTATGTCTTCTTCAAAACAATCTCCAACTTGAAATCTTCAAGCAATCGTTTGTTGAGAAAGATCTTCTAACATTCTCCCCCTCGAATGTAGAACAACGATGATCTTCTCTTTTGATATTGTAGAACAAAAACAGTAACAATCTTCAGAATTATACTTTAATAAACTTTCTCTTCAAAGGTAGTCTTCATCAGCAAACTATTGTAAAATTGATCTTCACATTCAAAAATTCTCAGTCATTTTAGCACAGGAATAATCTTCAGTAATTATTTCCAGTCGCACTCCTTTTGAGTCTTTTGCCAATTTTGATGTTACTCCCTATTGATCTTTATAACAAATTCCCCTTATAATATTCGGAATTGAACATTTCATTTATTATTACATACTCTCCCTTATGATGAAATGAGAATCATTACATCATACATAAGAATGAATGAAATTTTCTGCGAAAGCCGTCAATTCATGAAATTGTAAGTAGATTTTTTCATATCCACTTGTATAATCTTTTCAGATGAAGGGAATGGGAAGGTAACAACCAATTTCAACGTATGAAATTGTTTTCAATCTTATGAAAAGATTGGCCTGTGAGTATAACAAATTTACTCAGTACAACAAATGTACTGTATATATGAGACTTTTTGAGGCTCATCTCACCAGGTCTTCCATTCAATCATCGATAGCTTAATAATAGCGTATCTATGAATGTTTAGGCAAAATAATATATAAAATGCAAAATCTGTGTAGTGTAGAAAGATAAAACAACTAATGCTTCTATTTAGGCTCAAAAAGATAAACCGTGTGGACTACACAAATTTATTAGACTAAATTAATGATAAAAAAGACTTGAAGGGGGGACATATATCTTTCTGTTTCAATATCAAATTTCTCTGAATGAGAAATTGATAGATTGTGAGATGCGTGCCTCAAGTGTTATTGAAACACTTATCTGTAAAGAGATAAATCACTAGCTGGTGGGGTTGTGACAAGAATTGGCCTGGGCTTTGCCTTTTTCAATATTAGTCTCAAAAGAATTGAGAACTAATAGATTATGTGGTATGCCCAGTAATTTGAAGTTTAGAACAGGATTTTTGTGTTCTTTTAATCCTGACACAACTCTCATCAATTCTTTTAGCTCACAACAACTACCCCTTTCTTTTTCATTTTAAGCTCTGCACACAAACCCTTTTTGAGTTAAAGCTCACTCAGATATGGTTTTCCTCTTGCGTAGGTTTGTCGGTTCTGACATTCCATAGGGGTATTTGTTGGTCCCTTGAGGGTCTACAAGAATAGTAAAACAATTCGTAGAAGAGGGGGGATGAATACAAACACAATATTTTCAAATTTAAAATATATATTGATAAAGAAGATCAATATAGATTTTACAAGATTGTTTGCGGAAAGATAAGGTGATAAAAACCTATCTAAACAATCTTTAGTTACACACTAAGTCTTAGCAAATACAAGAAAAGAACTGCTGAAGAGAAGATCCTTTACTTAAGCTAGAAAAATGCTTGAAGTAAGAATTAGGGTTAGAGAGTGAGTTGCGCGCACTCTGCATGGAGAAGAAACACTTCTATTTATACCAGCGCATTAAATGAACATTTAATGCAATATGGTAGGGTTAGAGTGCGTGTCAAGCCTTAAGAGGAAGGCTTGTCCTTTGCTACAGTGAATAGTACAAAAAGCACTATTCATGGGCATATATCCTTACCTAAAGTTGGTAGACAATAGAGTCGACTAGTCGGCTCCGTAGCGTACCAACTTTCATATGGGTATGGGTTTGTCCTTTGTGTGTATAAGGACAAGACAACAAAAATTGTGCTAAGCAAGCTTCCTTTGATCGCTGAATGCTGGAATGACCTGAAGGTCTCTTCATCATTCGCTGAAGCTTGAGCAGTCTTCACACATATGTAGACAGACTTGTAATCACTGAATACCGCTTCCGATCACGTACTCGTCAGTCTCTAATCTTTAGTTTCAGTCTTCGACGTTTGCTGAATGTTCTTTGGTGTGAGTGTTCTCTTCTTGATGTATTCCTGTCTCTGATAGATTTACAATGCAAGTTCTTCAACGATCACTGAACATACTCAGTGAAGGTCGCTAGAACTGAAAAGACAGAAACATAAATACAACGTATAAGTGAAAAGGGATTATCATCAAATCACTGAGAGAGATGATCAACAATCTCCCCCTATTTGATGATAAGGAGATAACATAAAGAAGGTTATCTTATCAAATGATAGTAAGAAGAAGTTACATATGAAGTACATGTCCCTTTTTACTATTTTGGGATCTTTTTCAGTTAGCCAGTCTCAGCTTGAAAATTTTCCTTAAGTTATATCTAAGAAAATTACAAGTACGGAAACTGAAACTGAAAGCTTATTCACTRACTTATAGAYTGTCAGTGAATGCGAAAAGTAACATTGGAACTCATAGACTTGTGTCCCTATTACTTTTTTCAAGGATCTTTTTCAGTGAAGTTCTTGGAATACTCATTTTATTAATCATAGAAAATATTACAAGTATTACAGTACATGTCTAGTGCTTACATATTATAAGTACAATCACTGAAAGTAGACATAGTACAAGAAGTTACAAGGAAAACTGGATTGTTGTTACAAAGAGAAACTACTCTAGAACTCTTAGATCTATGTAACCAGGTACATTTTCACCAAGTTTTCTTCGACGTAGGAATTCCCTTCATATCTTCAGATCTATGACTTTTCCAGGCATGCTATCATCTATCCAGAGCAA
>NC_037544.1:26346189-26351381 GCF_001531365.2 Cynara cardunculus var. scolymus | reverse complement strand
ACTCGGTAACGGCATCAAGATTGTCCCTGGTGATGAGCATTGAGACCAGCGTTCCACCTTCTTTAGAACGTCCGCTGATGCTGATGCTGATAATCGGGCGGGGACTGACTCGCTTTTTCAGCTTTGCTTCACTCCATCGCTTGTCCTTTTCTGCTAGCTTCAGGTTCTTCTCATGCTCAGCTTCTGCAATAGAAAGAAGTTTAGCCTGGGCTTGGACAACATTCACCGTTTTCTTGGACCTCTTCTTGGGAAGGACTTTTTCAGCTAGTGACTTTCTCCAGCTTCAAACTGTCTTCAGTCTGCTTCTTTTGAAGCTCTAGCTCTTCTGCAGCCCTTAATGCCTCAAGTCTTTCAGCTTCAGACAAGAAGTCGAACTCACCATCACTAGAGGTACGAAGAGGGATTTTTACTCTAGTCTGGTCGAGTGACTCCTTAAGCTGAGACATCTGTTGGTCGGTAGGAGCACAAGAGACGGGTTGATCAGGTACCCGCTCCAGTCGACCGCAGGTTGTTGATGGAATATGAAATTGATATTTTGAAGTAATCACTACCTGATAGGTAGAGTCTTCAAACAAAGGTTGTTGAGGGATATTGAACAATACCTTCAAGTTTCCTACTTCAGCAACTGCCTTGCCTTTCGACTTGGGGTCCTGGTTCCTTGATGGAGTTGATTCACCTTGCCTTTGCTCCCCCTGGGATGCATAATCCCTGAGAGCAACTCCCTTGGTGACGGTTGATGGCTTCTGGTACTTGATGGTAAAGTCATCTTCATTATCATCGTCGTCGTCGCCATCTAGATCACTTTCGGGGTCTGGAATGGTAGGTTCATCATCATTTTCATCATCATCACCAGCAGCAGTGATGGTATGGGCATCATCCCTAGGGATGGCATCGACATCCTCAGCTAGAGCAGCTTTGGTGGTCGGGATTACAGGAGCAGCAACCGCTTCAGCTCTTAGAGCCTCAGCTTCAACTGCAACTGAAGCTGATACTGGACCAACAGCCTGAGAAGGGGTAAGCACAGCATCGGATGATTCACCAACGTTAGACCTCATCTCCCCCTCTCTGGCTAAGACTTGAGAGAATTGGCCAGAGAGTTTGTCCAAGCGCTGACGCTGGAGAACCATTGTTTTCTCTAGCCTTTGCAAAGCACTGGCTAGAGTTTTCGTTGCCTCACGCGTCTCATGGAGTTAGGCGCGATCACTGGCAGAGAAAGAAGGTGGGATCACTAGAGCTGGTTGACGGACAGCATCCAGGATTTGTTGAAGAAGGCCAGTCTGCTGATCAGCGATAGCCTGAGCATCGTCAGCCCTGCTGTGAAGAACAACAATGGCTTTGATGTTGGCTTGAACAGCTTCTTGGGGAGTCTAGAGAGATGACTCTGAACTTCTTGAACGTCCGCCTGGATGGCAAGGAAGTTCGCATCAAGATCACCCTGGCGGGGCATCTCTTAGTGAACTTCGTTGATCCTGCAGAGGACGGTATCAACGGCTGGAAGGAGAAGTTTGATGTCTGATGCCATATCATAGGCATCATCGATCTCTTCATCTCCTCTATCATCTTTTTCTCTTTCTTCCTTTTTCACTTCCTGAGCATCAGACTGATGCATCGAAGAATGACCTGCAAAAGAAGAAGCGTGAGTTGAACGCTCAAGGTTAGAAGAAAAGAAAGGGTAGGAAGATGGAATACCTGAGGAGCCATCAGTGACATCTAAAGGATTGTCACTGGCGTGAGCAAAGATGTCCTCGAGAGGATGGACATCTGTGTGAAGAGGAGCATCAAGAGGAGCCACCTCAGGTCTAGTGGTGCGCGTCTCAGTATCAGAAAGGACAGTCGCTGATACATCATCGACATGTGTAAAGACCAAGGAAGGAGGAGAAGAGAAAATGGTCGAGAAGAGACGTGGGTGTTTAGCGGTGGCAGCGCTGATATTCATACCTTCAGTGATTTGGGTCACTAAGGGGATGAGGGTAGGTACCACTTATACGACAGTGATGAGAGAGATCATTGAAGAGCTGGGAGGGTGAGCAGAAGACGCCTCGGGGATAAGGCTAGTTTCAATAACTAAAGCCTTTTGAGAGGCTCCAGCTAGAGACGTGGCTGTCC
The DNA here is from genome assembly GCF_001531365.2 of Cynara cardunculus var. scolymus. NCBI lineage: Eukaryota > Viridiplantae > Streptophyta > Magnoliopsida > Asterales > Asteraceae > Cynara > Cynara cardunculus. The sequence continues at coordinate 26,349,275 of NC_037544.1, read as the reverse complement.
CCTTTTTGGACTTCTTGGCTCTCTGAGGAGAACCAAGAGTTGGTTGAGAGGGTCGTTTTGAAGGGGTTTTGGTGGCTTAGCTAGACGCGGGGGGTTAAACCTTGTCGTGGCCACCTGAGGAGAGGAGGTAGTGATGGACACAATAGAAGTTAGTGCCACATCACTGTCCCTCAGCTTATGATCCAAAATCCTGGATCCAGGCTTGAAAACCTGAAGGTTTCCTTCTTTGGGGTAAAGATCTTTAAAGATCTTGGTGAATACCATTGAAAGGAACCTGGTGTAAGGCACTACCTTTTCTCGCTGGTGCTTGTTCAGCTTGAGCACCAGGTCATCAAAAATGACCGCAACATAATTTATATTACGACGCTGAATTGCAGATACGCCTATGATCAAGGCGATCCTAGAGGCCTGGTCCTGACCTCCAGTTTTTCCACCCATTCACTGGATGAAATGAGAAAACAGGTATTGCCAGATAGTTGACATCCTGTTCTTCTCAATCTTTGTCAAGGACTTCAGAGGGGCGTTGGAGTCCTTCTTCATTGGCCACTGGTAGCCAATGACGTCGAGAAGCTCGATGATCTCGGCGGTAGAGGGTTCACTATCGAAGGGGTCCCTTGGGAAGACGGAGAGTTGACCGAAGTGTGGGAACACCAAAACTCACTTCTATGCGATTGAAAGTGAAGTTGATCTGCTCAGCCTTGCGTCCAGGCTTGACTTCGACTTCGACAACTTCAACAGTGAGCCAGAATTGCTTAAGAAGTTCTTTCACCATGAGGGGCTCATGGTTGAGTGCGTAGCCCAAGGATGATTGTTTGAGAAAATCAGCCGCATCTTGGTAATGTGCCTTAGAGGAAGGTATCTCCAACAAGGCAATGTGGTTGTTAGTCTCGATGGAGATCTCGTCAATGGAGAAGTTGACATTCTTGGCAGCCATCTGTTTGTATCAATAAGAAGTAAATCAAACAGGTTTGTTAGAATTAAACCAAGAGTTTTTGGTTAAGATTATAGAAAAAGTTTTTAAACAGGTAAAAACTTCTTTTGAAAAATCCTCAAAGAAGATTTAGGGTTTTTCAAGTAGAAAGTGTATAAAGAAATAAGATGATAACCAAGAAGGAGATGATTAAATAATCTTTATAGTTTAATTTATTAAGAGAACAAAGTTCTTAAACAGATTAAACATTTCTTATAGCAAAAGAAAGAAGAAGAAGAAGAAGAAGATATTGACCTTAGATATTGAGTATGTAGGTCAAAGAGTTTTTGGGGAGTTGAGAGAGTTCTTGCTTTGGAGAAATCTTAGCAGAGTTTCGTCTAAGAATTTTTGTAAGAGTAAAGAGAAAAGTGGAGAAGAAGTCTCATATTTATAGGTAGTAGGAGAGAGAAATAATATGAGAGAGAGAGAGAGAGAAAAGACAACGGTTCGAAAAAGTGGTTATGATGAAAAATATACCACGTTCTCATCCATAATTGGATGGCATTAAATGAGGTAGCATAATGACAGAACCTTTTGCGCGTCTCAAAGCGTCGCACATAGTAAATAGAGAATGTCATCATAAAGACGGTTCATTAACTATTTTCTTTTAAAAACAAATAATTTTTAAGAAAACGAAGAGTCATACAGTGTCTAAGAAAACACTGATAAGACCATTTAAAACATTTTATCACTGAAAAGAAAGATTCAGTGAGGTTTTAAGGCATCAGATTCAGTGACAAGAGAGTCACTGAAACTGGCATTTAAAAAACGTTTTAATCACTGATAAGAAAAGATTCAGTGATCGTTTTGAATTTTAAGAAAAGTATAAAGATATACTTAGAGATGTGGTGAGTGTTGAGAATCACTGAGACCACCTTTTAAAACATTTATCACTGAAGATGAGAAAGCTTTAGTGAAGGTTTTAAGTTGAGAAAAGAGAAGTGTAATCATACCTGAAAGAAAAAAGATATATTTACTCAAAAGTTCAACGTTAGAGATAGAGCACTGAATCATTTCACTTACTGAGTGATGTATAATAGCTGAAGATTAATCTTCAGTGTTTAACATACCCAATTCGCTGATCAAGATATTAAATCTGGTCTCATCAAGAGGTTTGGTGAAAAGGTCAATGATTTGATACTCAGTTGGAACAAAGTGAAGTTCAATATCACCATTCATAACATGATCTCTGATAAAATGATATCAAATCTCGATATGTTTGGTCTTGGAGTGAAGTACAGGGTTGTTTGCAATAGCAATAGCACTGGTGCTATCATAATATATAGGAATATTCTAAAACTGAAGATCGTAGTCCAGCACCTAATTTTTCATCCAAAGAATTTGGGCACAACAGCTACCAGCGGCTATATATTCAGCTTCGGCTGTTGATGTGGACACTGAATTTTGCTTTTTGCTTGTCCATTTCACCAACTTTCCACCTAGAAGCTGACAGCCTCCTGTGGTGCTTTTCCTATCAATTTTTCAAATTGCAAAATCACTATCCGAATAACCAATAAGGTAAAACCTGAACCTTTAGGGTACCAAAGACCCATATTAGGAGTTTTCTTAAGATATCTTAATATGCGTTTTACGGCGATCAGATGGGATTCCTTAGGTTCAGCTTGATATCTTGCACATAAACAAGTGAAGTACATGATATCGGGTCGGCTAGCTGTGAGATACAGCAGGGAGCCGATCATTCCTCTGTAAACAATAACATTTACAGGCTTTCCATTTGGATCCTTGTTAAGAGTGAGTGGAGGAGCCATTGGAGTCTTCATAGATGAACTGTTGGATAGATCAAACTTCTTCAGCTTGTCTTGAACATACTTACTTTAGTTGATAAAGATACATTTATTAGTTTGTTTGATCTGGAGACCTAAAAAGAATGTTAGTTCTCCCATTATGCTCATCTGATATTTTTTCTTCATGCGTTCAGCGAAACGAAAACATAAAGAGGGATTAGTGGAACCAAAAATAATATCATCGACATAAATTTGGACGAGAATGATGTGACCTTTAACTTTCTTAAGAAATAAGGTTTGGTCAATCTTTCCATGAGAGAATTTTTCAGAGATGAGAAAAGAAGAAAGGTAATCATACCAGGCACGAGGAG
>NC_037544.1:26337464-26345852 GCF_001531365.2 Cynara cardunculus var. scolymus | reverse complement strand
ATGGACGTGGGACAAGGTACCAGACTTTGTTCTTATCAAACTCAATGAGCTCTTCTTGCATAGCAAGAACCCAACTGGGGTCAGAGATAGCATCATTGATTTTCTTGGGTTCAACTAAAGAAAGAGAGTTGCCGAAGAGACAGATATTACCTAGACCACAACGTGTCTTGATACCTGCATATGGATCACCAAGAAAGAATTGGATGGCTTTTAGTCCATCGCTGAGCCGGTAGAGGAGCTTTATCTGAATAGGCAAGTTTAGGTATGGAAGATGAGGCTTCAGCAGCAGTTTCTTCAGTAATAGGTACTATTGCTAAAGGAGCCTCAGATTCAGTAATTGAAACAGGTTCAGAAACTGAAGGCATTTCATTCACTGATGGATCAGTGTTTGAAGTAGAAGGAGGAACACAGCTAATGGGCACTACAGCGATCTCTGAAGAAGATGCGGTAGAGTGACTAGCTGTAACTGGAATGATGATTGGATCATCTTCAGCTTCGAGAGATTCCGTGTTAAGAGGAGCACTGTAAGAAGCTTTAGGTTGTCCATAGTGAGAGAACATCTAATTTTCTAATTCATCCTCATCATTTGAGATGGGTTTTGAATTAGCTGATTGAGATTCATCAAAGGTGACATGAATAGATTCCTCTATTGTTTGTCTTCGTTTGTTGAAAACTCTGAAGGCTTTGGATACAGAAGAATATCCAAGAAAGATTCCTTCATCAGCTTTGGGATCGAACTTTCCAAGTTTGTCGCGATTGTTGAGAATGTAACAAGAACAACCAAATATATGAAGAAAGCTTATGGAAGGCTTTCATCCATGGAAGAGTTCATAGGCTGTCTTCTTGAATCTTTTCACGATTAGCGATCGGTTTTGAGTGAAACAAGCGGTGTTGACAGCTTCAACCCAGAATTGAGTAGGGAGATGGGATTCGCTAAGCATTGATCGAGTAGCCTCAATGATTGTTCGATTTCGTCTTTGAGCGACCCCATTTTGTTGAGGAGTTTTCACTGAAGAAAAGTTGTAAGAGATTCCCTTGTCCTCAAAGAAGTTATCCATAGTACTGTTTTTGAATTCAGTACCATGGTCACTTMTGATAGATCRTACTTTAACATCGTTTAATACTTCTATCTTTTTGATGAACGAAATGATTTCTTCAGGTGCTTCATTCTTGGATCTGAGAAAGAATACCCAAGTGTACCTGGCATACTCATCAACAATGACAAGTGTGAACTTCTTTCCAGCTAGGGATTGCACGTTGATTGGACCAAAGAGATCCATATGCAATAGCTGAAGAGGCGCAATCACTGAAGAGATTTGCTTCGACTTGAAGCTAGCTCTTGTGTGTTTTCCTTTTTCACAAGCTGAGCAAAGAGATTTCTTTGCAAACGAATGTTGAGGAAGACCAGTGACAAGATCATTTCTTGACAGCTCACTGAGTGTCTTGAAGTTGAGATGAGATAGCCGTTTGTGCCATAACCAGTTTATATATGATGAGGCTTTGGAGAAGAAGCAGCTATTCTCGGTGAGGGAAKAATTCATGTTGATGATATATACGTTCTCTAGACGAGAACCGGTTAGAGCAACCTTATCATCTTTGTCAAGAACATGACATGAATTCTTTGACAATTTAACTGTATAATCTTTATCACACAGTTGGCTGATGCTAAGAAGATTGTGCTTCAGTCCTTCAACATATGCAACGCATTTGAAAGTTGTTGCACTATTGGTTAATATACCAAAACCTTTGGTATATCCTTTTCTGTTTCCACCGAAGTTTATGGAAGGTCGTCTTTCTTCCTTGAAGAGTTAGAAGAGATTTATCTCCACTCATATGTCTTGAACAACTGCTGTCCAGATACCATATGCCTTTGACATCCTGTACAAGGAAACAAAATAAGAATGCTATTGGTACCCAGCTATTGGGGGCCAGCCTTGTTAGAGGCTTCATCGTCAGATGCTAAAGAACCAGCATCAGTAGATGGTATCACCAATCCCGATGAGGTTTGAGTGGGAAGTGGAACAACCTCTGACACTACCAAGGTAGTTTAAGTGGAAGTCTTCACTGAACCTAAAGATGCTTCAGTGGTAGGAACTACAACGTTTGATGCTGAAGATTTTTTAGCAGGAGTTGTCTTCGCTGAGCTTGAAGAAGAGGCTTCAACGGTTTTCCTCACCTTGGTTACTAGTGCAGCCTTTGTGGATGATTTCGTCTTGGTTGATTTCTCAGCTTTGGCTACTTTCTTGCCTTTAGCTGGTGAACCAGCTTTGGTGGCAGAAGGACACTTGCTGGTAATATGTGTTTTCTCACCGCAGTGTTTACACTTCCTAAAGCTAGAAGTAGCTTTAGGGCCCGGAAGTATCAGACTAGAAGCGGGACCAGCTCCAAGAATGCCCTTCTCTTCGGTTCTAGGAGAAACCTTTGAGGAATTGGATTCCTTAGGTGAAAAGTTCACCTTGAGCTGTGACTTGGAATTCTGATGGGATTCAGATTGTTTAGTCCCTGAGGAGTAAGAAGCTTTACAAGATAAAGGAATAGGCCTAGATCTATTAGACTTGTTAGACTTCTTGGGAAAGGATGCTATGACAACAGATTTACCTTTGTCTTTGCACCCAGAACTCGACGGAGTTCCTTCAAGATGACTCTTAGTAAAAGAAGAGGACTGAGAGGAAGAAGTGTTGGGAATAGAAGAGACGAAGGTACCAAACTTGAGCATGGACCTGTCTTTAACACATTCTTTATGATCATAAGAGAATCCTTGACCAGTCGTTATCTTGGCGGGGATCTGAGCGTTAATGATCTCAGAGGCCTTGATGGAAGCTTTGCACCACCCTTCAATGGTAGCTTTCTCGGCCTTGAGTTCAGCGATGGCTCACTCACGCTCAACGATAGCCTTCTCACGTTCAACAGTGATGGCTTGGTTTACAATAACCTGATCTTTAAGATTTTCCTCGACAGAGGTCAGTTCTTTGATCTTAGAAAGGAAAATCTTCAATTGCTCTTGAAGATCAACGTTAAGCATTTCAGCTTTCAATTTGCCATTTAGGGCATTGTAAAGTTCAACCGTTAGCGTATCCAGTGCAGAAAGACTAGAAGAAGAAGAAGGTTCATTCAGGAAACATACCTGAGTAGAAGAAGAAGATGGCTCAGAGGAAGTAGACGCTTCTGAAGATCCTTCGTCTGCATCTATGGCCATCAAGCAAACATAGACTTTATCTTCCTCATCCGAAGATGATTCATCGGATGACTCAGCCCAGTCATGCTCTTCAGCAATAAGGCCTTTAGCCTTTCGCTGGTTGTTCTTCATCTTCTTGTACTTCTCTTTCAGTTTTGAGTACTTCTCATCTTTTGTCCTGAAGGAAGAAGGAGCTTTAGAAGATGGCGTCGCAGTCTTCTTTGATCTGCATTCACCTGCAAAGTGTCCGGGCTGGTGACAGTTGTAGCAGATAGCTGAAGCCTTGTCTATTCTTTCAGACTTTGGATTTTCCTTGAGGGACAGCTGAGGAGATCTGCGGAAGTTGCTCTTACTAGCGAACCTCCTAAATGACTTAGTCATGAGTGTCAGGGAGTCATCAAAATCTGTTAAATCAAATTCTGGAATGTTCTTAGAGATAGAAGAATCTATCTCCGTGAACGGGAGGAAGAGAAGAAACAAATGAGGTAGAAGAAGTTTCAACTAAAGAAGCTTCATAGATCAAAGCCAGATGAGAGCTTTTCATTTCCCTGGATTCTTTTACAAGATTCCTTTTCAGTTGACGAGATTGCTCATGGTTAAGCAGAATTCCGTATAAAGTAGAAAGAGAAAGAATGGACATGTCATTTGACATCTTGAGACACATGGAAAAGGTATCCCAAGACTCAGGAAGGCATTCTAGAAACTTGGTTAAAGTTTCAGAATTAGAATATTCCCTGCCGACAGCCCTAAGATCAATAAGAAGGCAGTTAAATCTTTGATGTACTTCAGACAGCGTCTCAGACTTTCCACATAGAAAGCTTTCATACTGTCTTACTAGATTGATCTTTTTGGTCTCTTGAACCTGAGTGGTTCCTTCATATTGGACATAGAGTGTCCCACATGGATTTAGAAGTTTTGAGTTTCATCACTGCGTGATAAATCTCATGAGGAAGAGACATAACTATTATAGACCAAGCACGCATGTCTATAGCTATTTTCTTCTTGTCCTCATCACTCCATTGATGTGGAAGCTTTGGAATCTGCCATTCAGGAATTGCGGTAGTTGTAGCTATTGCTGGAACAGCCGGAGCAATAGCAAATGGAATATATGGTCCATTTTCTATATAATGTGGAATTTCAGGATCCAMACCTTCCAGAAAGAGGGACATCCGGTTCTTTYAGAGACTAAAGTTGTCACGGACAAACCAGGGAGGTTTGGCAAGAGAGCCATTATCTTTTGTGTGTGTGTTTGTAATTTGTAAAGGCATTTGTAAGCAGTAAAGTTATCTAAGAAAGGAGATAAACTAATACTGAAAACAGCTAAACACAAAGAAAGAAAGAAAACACTGCTCTAATACCACTTGTTGGTCCCTCGAGGGTCACAAGAATAGTAAAACAGTTTGTAGAAGGGGGGGTATGAATACAAATACAATATTTTTAAATTTAAAATATATATTGATAAAGAAGATCAATACATATTTTACAAGATTGTTTACGGAAAGATAAGGTGATAAAAACCTATCTAAACAATCTTTAGTTACACACTAAGTCTTAGCAAATACAAGAAAAGAACTGTTGAAGAGAAGATCCTTTACTTAAGCTAGAAAATGATTGAAGTAAGAATTAGGGTTAGAGAGTGAGTTGCGCGCACTACACATGGAGAAGAAACACTTCTATTTATACCAAATGCATTAAATGAATATTTAATGCAATATGGTAGGGTTACGGTGCGTGTCAAGCCTTAAGAGAAAGGCTTGTCCTTTGCTACAGTGAATAGTACAAAAACCACTATTCATGAGCAGACATCCATACCTAAAGTTGGTGGACAATGGAGTCGACTAGTCGGCTCCATACCGTACCAACTTTCATAAGGGTATGGGTTTGTCCTTTATGTGTATAAGGACAAGACAACAACAATCGTGCTAAGCAAACTTACTTTGATCGCTGAATGCTGGAATGACCTGAAGGTCTCTTCATCATTCGCTGAAGCTTGAGCAGTCTTCACACGTATGTAGACAGACTTGTAATCACTAAATACCGCTTCCGATCACGTACTCGTCAGTCTCTAATATTCAGTTTCAGTCTTCGACGTTTGCTGAAGGTTCTTTGGTGTGAGTGTTGTCTTCTTGAAGTATTCCTGTCTCTGATACATTTACAACGCAAGTTCTTCAGCGATCACTGAACATACTCAGTGAAGGTCGCTGGAACTGAAAAGACAGAAACATAAATACAACGTATAAGTGAAAATGGATTATCATCAAATCACTGAGAGAGAGGATCAACAGTATTTCTGTTAAGCACTCAGTCCCTCCTAAATTTAACATTATGCTCAAATGATCACAAACAGTTGAACAAAAGTATTATTGCTATAAAGCACAATGATCAGAAAAAAATTGATCAAGAAATTTGGCTTTAAGCACAATCAATGAAGGAGTGATGTTCATAATCAGATTATTCAGTATGTGAAAGAAATGAATGAAGATCTGTAAAAACAAGTTTACAGATTCAGAATATTCAAAGAATTATAGAATGTATATCAATCAAAGAAAAAAATCAGAAAACAAACTTTGAATACTAACGAGCGTATTGTCACCGAAAATGATATTATTTACGAGACGTGATAATAACAATTTCAAGAATAACTGAAACAGGTATTGGAATGATGATCGATGAGAAATTATGTAAGTAAAATCTCAGAAAATACCTGTTCAGAAAATGTACTCGTTTCCCAAAAAAAATTTCACTTCACGAAAACATTTATTCAAAAACTTCTAGAGACTCCCCCTAGAAAGTAGATTTAAGAAATGTTTCAGTTAAGCTCAAAAGAAAAAAAATGGAGACATTTTAAGCACGAGTCTTAAACTGAGTGTTTAGAAACCACAATGTTTAAGCACGAGTCCTAAACTGAATGTTTAAAAGCCTTTGTTTGGACAATATACAACTCCCCCTGCATTTGTGCATCAATGGTATGATATTCTGATCAGCGCAAAATTGACACACCTGCAAAATCAGATCAAATAGATTTTGGTACCCAAATAAACTTGGGTCCTATTTTGTTAGTATGGGGCTGGGGTATGTTGTAACTTCCAAACCATCTATTTCTATTAAATGTTTTCTTTTTAAGACTTTTAACAGGATGATCAGATACAAAATATGATCCATACCAGTTATTGTAATCATACATGTTTTTACCTTTCCAATCCTTCTAATATATGTTGTCTGTACTCCATCTGTTGTATGTCTTCTTGTTCACAACATCTGTTGTTTTGCATGTGGAGCACATGATTCTTCTCTTGCTAGATGAATCAAATCAGTAGTAGATCTTACAAAACAAGGAAGATGATTAGTAACAACAGGGGTACGAGATGAAACAGATTCAGATTTACTAACCCAAATGCTTTTAACCTTAGAAAAATTATTGGGTGATCCGATAACATACCCTTGATAATACTGATTAGAAGAACGAGAATAGTTCTTAGAAACAGTTGATTTAGGGTTGCTTGAATAACTGTTCGATTTGGAACAATCATAGAAGTTGGTTTTACACTGAGAAGGAGAACCAGTTGAGCTTTGAGCACAAGAAAGTCTTTGACTTTCTGTAAAAGCTGGTCTCTTTCCACAGTAACTAAATCATACTTATTTTTTAGTTTTGTTCTCATCTTTAATTCAGTTTCAAGTTCTGTCTTCAGATCAGACAATTTCTTTGTAGTATCTAGAAGTTTACCTTCTAACTCCTTCTTAAGCATTTCAAACTTCTTCTTCTGATTTATAAACTCTATTCTCTCTTCATCTGAGCTGTTTTTTTCATTCTCAGAAGCGATGTCAAGCCACTTTTTCTTTTCAGCAAGCTCTTTAGCAATAGCTGTATGTTTCTTTGTAGTATTTCTCTTCTCAAGAGCAAATTGTTTCTTCTCTTCATCTAAATCCTTCTGCTTTAGAGCAATGTTGTCAGATAATTTCTGAATTTGGCTCTGACATTCTTCTGTGATGTTTTTTTTCTCTTTATCATTATTGGCACGTTCCAAGATGATCAGCTGCTCAAAATCTGATATTTGCTTTAACAGCATTTTTGCGTTCAGCTCGAGAGAGTTTATCTTATTCTCATAAGATAAGCGTTCAGCATCAAACTTTTTCTCTATTTCAAAAAATCTTTTCTTCTCCTTTTCAAATTCATTCCTTAACTCACACAAATCACTCTCAGATGTATGAAGTTTTCCAGTTAAGTCCTCTGTATCTGTATTATCTTTCTCAAAAGAATTCCTCTCACTTTACAGATCTTGAAGTTTATTGAACAATTCTTTATTAGCATTACTCCAAGTCTTCAATTCTTCTTCACACTCTTTCCTTACTTTGTTCAAAGTTCTCTCAACTCACTAGTCTTAACAGATAAAACCTTTTTCAGAATTTTCACTCAAGGTTTTATTTTCTCTTTGTAGCTCCTTGATAAATTCTTTATCAGCAAAATTTTCATCAAACATATTAAAATATTTCCTTTTCAATTCAGAAATTCTCTCTCAATTATTTATTTTCTCTCTCAAATGAAACTGTCATTTTCAAAAATAAAGATTGATTAATTGTCAAATGCTTTTAAATCAATTAAAAAGAAAAAAAAACAGTTACGCTCAAACACACAAATAGAAAAACACAAAAACTGATGAGAAATAAAAAAAAAAAGCGAAAAACTGTAAAAAAAACAAGTAAAATGGTCAAAACTGTTGAAAACAGTCAAAAAACAGTTGAAACTGATAAAAAACAGTTTACGCGACGGAAAACAGTTCAGGAAATCTCAAACAGTTCAAAAACACATCAAAACAGATAAAAAGAACAAAAACCTCAAGAAATTAACAATTCCAGATAAAATATTGAATTTTTTTTTGACTAAGTATGGAAGCAATGAACACTACTAGAAAACTGGGCATTTCCGGCGGAAATTTCCGCCGGAATTTTTCCGGCGGATTTCCGGCATAAGTCAAAAAAATTGACTTTTATTGACTTCCGACGGAAATCCGCCGGAAAAATTAAACAGGTTGCTTTTTCGGCGGATTTCCGGCGGATTTGTTAATTAATTGTTAATTAATCTTTAAAAATTAATTAATAACTGAAAAAAATTTAAAATTATAAATTCCGGCGGATTTTCTGCGGATTTCAGGCGGATTATTTAAAAAAAATAAAAAAAAATTTAAAAATTCTTTAAAATTCTTTAAAATTAAATC
>NC_037544.1:26333249-26337364 GCF_001531365.2 Cynara cardunculus var. scolymus | reverse complement strand
TCCGAACCCTCCGGTAAGGATAAGATAGGTGCATTGCATAGTTTCCGTTTCAGAGTCTCGAATGCTTCTTCTTGCTTCTCACCCCAAATGAACTTCTTGTTCTTTTGGGTTAAGGCTGTGAGCGGCTGTGCAATTTTCAAAAAAATTTCAATGAATCGCCGATAATAGCCTGCTAACACAAGGAACTGGCGGATCTCTGTAGGGGTTCATGGGGCTTCCCAATTCCTAATAGGCTCAATTTTGGCAGGATCAACCTAAATTCCTCTCTCATTAACTATATGGCCCAGGAACTGAACTTCCTGTAACCAGAATTCACACTTGGAAAATTTGGCATACAACTTCTCATTTCGGAGTACTTCCAAAATTAYCSTCAKATGTMGCTCATGGTCTTCTCGGCTTCCTGAATAAATTAATATGTCATCTATGTAGACGATTACAAATTTATCCAGGTATGGCCTACAAACTCTGTTCATCAGATCCATGAAGACAGCTGGTGCATTGGTTAGCCCGAATGGTATAACCATAAATTCATAATGGTCGTACCGGGTCCTGAAAACTGTTTTGGGAATGTCCTCTTCCCGAATCCTCACTTGGTGATACCCGGATCGCAGATCAATCTTGGAAAAATAAACTGCCCCTTATAGTTGATCAAACAGGTCATCGATCCTAGGGAGAAGGTATCTATTCTTGACGGTCAACTTATTGAGCTCCCTATAATCAATGCACATTCGCATTGACCCATTTTTCTTCTTGACAAATAGTACCAGTGCACCTCAGGGTGAGTAACTTGGTCTGATGAATCCTTTATCTAGCAGCTCTTCGAGTTGGGTCGACATCTCTTGCATTTCCGAGGGTGCCAAGCGGTATGGTTCCCGTGCCACTGGGGCAGCTCCAGGAATTAAGTTGATACCGAACTCGACTTATCTTTGTGGGGGCAGACCTGGTAAATCTTTGGGGAAAACATTGAAAAAATCTCGAACTACAGGTAATTCCTCAATACTTTTCTCCTTGATCTTTCCACCAATCACATGGGCCAGGTGTGACGTGTACTTCTTCTTCAAATACATCTGCATCTTCATGCAGGATACCAGCTTAACCATTCGATCTAACCTATCTCCCTGGATCACAATTGGTTCCATTCCCTCTTGAGGAATTCGAATAAGTTTTTCTGAACAAACAATCTCAGCTTTGTTTTTGGATAGCCAGTCCATACCTACAATTACGTCGAAGCTTCCTTGTTCGATCGGTATAAGGTTTATGCTAAAGTCCTTATTGGCTAAGTTCAGAGTGCAATTCAAAATTACATTTCTAGCTTTGAGTTCTTGACCATTGGCAAACTCGATTACAAAGGCCTCTTTCAGTTTCTGGGGCTTTAAGTTAATTCTCTGTTTAAAGTTTAGAGACACAAAACTTCTATCCGCCCCAGAGTCAAATAAAACCGATGCAAATTCATTATTCAGAGGAAATGTACCTGAAACTACGTTGGGATCCTCTCTCGCTTCCCTGACTCCCAATTCAATTGCTCTGCCTCGAGCCTGACTTCCTGGGTTGCCTGAACTGTCCTGCCGGATCTGGTTTACATTTGCCCCTGCTTTCCTTTTTGGGCAAATATTCCTTATATGGTCTGCACTTCCACAATTGAAACATAGACACTTCCGGCAGTCCTTTGCCGTGTGGCCCCCTATACGACACCTTTGGCAGATGATGCAATTCCTTCGATGCGGAAATTTGCACTTATTGCATCTAACTGCATCGTCCTGTCCCAGCACCTGCGTTTGAGCTACAAAATTCCTTGTTACTCTTCTACTTCTGCCGAATATCCCTCCAATTCTTCGATCCCCATGCTCCTCCAACTTTCATTTTCCTTTGGCAAACCCTCCGGATCTCATGGCATTATTCGTGAGCTTTGTGGCAATTTCTATCGCCTCCTAAAGAGTCTTTGGGTTGGCCGAGGTTATGTTTTCCCTAATATCTGCAGATAATCCCCAAATATATCTTTCTATTTGAACTTTCTCTGGTGTCACAAGATGCGGCACCAGGTTTGCCAATTCATGAAATCTCGTTGTGTATGCAGAAATATTGTCTCCTTTCATTTCGAGGTTCCATAATTCCATTTCCAACTTTTGGAGTTCACTCCTCGGGCAGCATTCGTCCTTTAGTAACTTCTTAAATTCTTCCCAAGAGAGTCGGTTAGCTGCTTATCGGCCTCTGGTTTGTACTAAAGTCTTCCACCAAGTGAGCGCCCTTCCTTGCAATAGACAGGCCGCATACTCTACCTTATTTCCTTCGGTACATTTGCTAATGTGTAGAACGGACTCCATGCTCTCAAGCCATGACAATAATCCTACCGCTCCTTTGGTCCCATTAAATTCTTTGGGGTTGCAAGCTCTGAAAGCCTTGTAAGTGCATTCCCGCGGAGACCTAGACTTAGAGTTTTTCGGGTTGGTTGGCATTCAGACCAGCAGCCACTTGGCTGACTATATTGGAAAGTGCGGCAATAAGTTGATCTGTCACGAGTTGTGCTATATCGAGGTTCTCCCTTCTTGGCGGCATTTCCTTGGATCCTATTTAGAATGGATTTCATAACTTTGATGGCAAAACAAGTGTTATAGCTTCCCAGATATTTCTATGGTACCCAAAAGTGTTTTTTCGCATGGAGGATGATCAGGCAATACCAAAACCAAAATAGAGTAAACTCATTCGGACAATAAATTGACATAATAAGCATTCTTCAAAAGGTGTTCATGCATTGATATTTGATGGCAAGTACAAAACAGGGTCTTCTAGTAACGGAACAAAAAAAAGTGAGTATCCTACTCTTAATTTTCCTTCTAGAACAACATCCACCCTATGGCTATTCCCAGTGCCAACATCATCATTCCACAAACCACCAACCATTTATACAACCTCCTAATTTCCCGCCTGGCGGCAATAGCAGTCTCTCTGTTTCTTATTATGCTCTGGTGGTGCGCTTCTATCACATCGGACAGGTTGTTGATGATGTGATGATGATATCCTAGCCGAGTCTGATGTACTTGCGTGTCAGCTGCAATCCTCCTCACCCACTCTCTTTCAGTTGGGTTCATCCCTTGAGGGTGAGACGTAGGTATCCCGGTCACGATTTGAGTCATTCTACTCCCTACATGGGGTCGGGATGACTCCCTTACCACCTTATGAGAGTTCTAGAACGTCACCCGCTGTGGTAGTGGGACACTCTTTCTGGGTGTGACTCTGATTCTTGGGCCATGAAGGGTTCGTGGCGGAACATCAGGTACCGACTCCGTTGGGGGTAGGTAAGATACTTGGGGCGTGGCCGCTGCGTCACTTGAAGCTGTGTCTTGCATGTACAGGTCAATTTCTTTGTTGCGGGTTGAGTTCCTTCCAGAGCGACCAACTACATAACCGAATTCATCAGCGGAGTATTCACTCGGATCAAAAGACATCGTAAAGATATGTGTCATGAACAATCTTAGTTACTAAAGTGCATCCTCTAGCAAGAACTTAGTGATACATTAGAAGTTTCTAAACTAAACTAAGTCATGACAATCATGTTGGATCCTCTGGACAACACCTCTGGTTACACTACCAGAGCTTCTGGTTGTTCTAAAGTCCTTAAAGAAGGATTTCTTATCCATCGATTTTCTGACAATCCAATGGAATTTTATTTTTATCAACCGCTGGCTTTAATCTTCATACTTGGAATACTTATAGGTCTTACGTCTATCGATCCTCTGGTTCCTCCCGAAGCACTTACCAGAGCCTCTGGTAACAAAGCCAGAGCCTCTGGTTCCTCATAGTGCATTTACCAGAGCTTCTGGTAACAAGACCAGAGCCTCTATTTCCACTCCTACACTTAGAAAAACATTAAGCCATTCGTCCATCGATCCTCTGGTTCTTCTGCTCTCCCTTACCAGAGCTTCTGGTTGCGAGCCAGAACCTCTATTGCATTATCTGTACTTAGAGGAAATCTAAGTAATCCATCCATCGGTCCTATGGTCCTTCTACTTGTCTTTACCAGAGCTTCTGGTTGCGAGACCAGAGCCTCTGTGGCATCCTCTATACTTAGAGAGATTCTAAGCAATCCGTCCATCGGTCCTCTGGTTCTTCTACTCGCC
>NC_037544.1:26331931-26332328 GCF_001531365.2 Cynara cardunculus var. scolymus | reverse complement strand
CCTCTGTGGCATCCTCTATACTTAGAGAGATTCTAAGCAATCCGTCCATCGGTCCTCTGGTTCTTCTACTCGCCTTTACCAGAGCTTCTGGTTGCAAGACTAGAGCCTCTGTGGCATCCTCTATACTTAGAGAAATTCTAAGTAATCCGTCCATTAGTCCTCTGGTTTTCTTGACCAGCGCCTCTGGTCCTACACGGACACGTGGCGAAAATCGAACATTCTATCTTCCATCGCCTCTGGTCTTCTTGACCAGGGCCTCTGGTCCTACACGGACAATTAGCAAAGATCGAGCATTCTAATTTTCTTTGCCTCTGGTCCTTTTGACCAGCGCCTCTAGTCCTAGGAAACGGATATTCATAAAAGTGCAACAAGACTCATGCTTTTCATAACCATTTCA
>NC_037544.1:26329332-26330561 GCF_001531365.2 Cynara cardunculus var. scolymus | reverse complement strand
ATCCGAATGTTTCCTTTAGAGGCTTCCTAGGCTTGCTCGAACTTCCTGACAGACCAACCAGCGCTACACTGCTTCACGATTTTCTCGACTCAGATAGGGCAAAGTTGTTTCCAATGCCAAGCCATCAAGTGTTTTCATAAAATAAAGCCGATATTTTAATATTTAATAAAAAGGAACCTTCTAAAATCTAAATAATGACATCATTAAATGTCATCCCAAAACAATGATGATAGCCGCCAACTATCAAAATCAAACTCAAAATCAATAGATTTTGAGAGATTTTGAGTGGGTTTAACACTCTTTCCAAAAATTCTACAACCTTGAGTCACACGCTGTGACAACTCTGCATTTTGGAATTTCAGGTTAGTATCCCATTTTTGAACCTTTATTGAAAACTAGGTCTTTCTAGGATTTAGCTATGATGATCTGAGATCATCTTGCTCTTCTTCCAAGATTAGTTTGTTAGGTCACGTTTCGGCGGGTAGCTAACCAAGTTAGTTCGTGCAATGCCAAATAAATTTTAAACATTTCACATAAAAATAAAGTCGATATTTTCGTTTCATTCTTTTTAAAATTCAAAATTCCAAAGTTCCAATCTTTTATATTTGGTTGCCAATTATTAATTTGAAAGAAGGGTGGTGTTTAAATCTTTTGTCAAAAATGTTTTGTTGTATTTATTGGGGTCTTTTAGTTTGTAATTAAAAGTCTTTTTGGGCTTGGACCTTTAGAGGTCAGCCCATTCCTTTCATTAAGTCCACATATAAATACCCCCTTCTCTTTTGAAAGTTCTTCACTTTCCAAATTTCCAGCCATTTCACCTCTCTCTCTCTCTCTCTAATTTCATCACTTTTCAACCGATTCCATCTCCTTGCAAAACTCAAGGACTTTTGCAATTCTTGAAGACCTGTTCATGTCTTTTTATCAAGAAAAGGTATGTTTTTAAAGTTGTTCTATTTTCTTTTAGATATCCGGAAGTCGTTATTCTTCTCTCTACTCGATTCTTTAAGTAAAATTTTTGGGATTTAAAGAGGAGGGATTATTCATCCAAGACCTGCCTGTGTCTTCGTTGGGGACAATAATCTGTGACCCAAGATTCTTAGTCCCTAATGAAAGAAAAATTCCTTGTATGTGAGGTCCGATCACATTTTTCGATGATAGGTCTTGCATGCAACTCTAATCGGATTTATCCCTTTGAAAACTTGTTGGAATCGGAATATATTTTTGTTTTC
>NC_037544.1:26315697-26328602 GCF_001531365.2 Cynara cardunculus var. scolymus | reverse complement strand
CATATTGGTCAGGTAAGGCTCAGTAGCGTCTCAAGTGTTTCCTCGCGAGAGATTTACATTTATTAAGTGCAAAGAATTCGCATAAGTTTGCTATTACTTGAWTTATGCATTGTAATGTTTTATGCATGTGAAAACCCGTGAACTYACCAACTCTTTGTAGTTGACCTTGTTTTTATTCCATGCTTTTCAGGTTTTGAGTGAGTGGTTTGGATTTTAAGGGAGCATACTTGAGCAAGATAGATTAAGTCGAGTTTTTGATGTAATTATGAACGTTGTGTAAATTCTAACTCCTGTTATGTCGATGAACCGTTTTTGTTTTGAGCAACTTAAAATAGTGTTATTTATGAACTGTTGCTATGACCCGCTTGTCTGTTAGCATCCCGTGTTTCCGCTTTAGCGGGGTGTGACAGTCCTTAATTGGTTTATCAAGGGGTGTTGGCTTAAACATAGCATCCATGCTTTCCTTGATCTTTTGGACACGACCAGAGGGATGCTTCCGTTTTGGCCTGCTGCTTTCGCCTTCTAAATCTACTCTATTTGGCTTGACAGGTACTCATTGCCTCATAGCAGGTGTGACAACCCTGGTCCCTTGAGTAGGGACCCTAGCTCTGTGTGTTTGTTGTGGTGGTGGAGAAGCAGCAACAGTAACGCCTTCTAGAGGAACAACAACTGGAATGCGCAAAAGGGATGGATCAGCCACATTTACAGCTACCACCTCTTCTTCTTGTCGTCTTATTGGAGCAGCTGTGTCCATGGCGTATTCTGTTGATGAAAACAGAGCCAGGTCTGAATCATCTGAGCTGTAGACAGATAGAAGATCTATCACATCTTTGTTCTGTGGTTGCTCGGCTGGCTCTACCTGAGATGCCATGGGCATCTTTCCTTTACGAAGCGCCTCTGCATGATCTGGAGCTGTGCCCTCTGCCTTGAAAGATCTTGAGCTGGTTGGCGTGGGGCAGAGGACTTTGGTGCAGAGGGGGCAGCCGTAAGTGTAACAACTAGAATGGCTGTTGGATAGTTCTCCCCCTCTAGACGATTTTAAGGACCAGACTGGTCTGAGTCCTCATCATCGTCAAGTCGTCTCCTCTTCGATGGCTCAACACAAGGAGATGGATCCATTCGTTGTTTAGGCCTCTACTCCTCTACTTGAGGCATGGACTTGATCTTTTCCTCAAAAATTTTGAGGAGATCTTCGACTGCATCACCAACCCGTCGAATCTCGACGTCCGAGCGGTAATTGAACTTTGCTAGAGAGACTTTGATGGCCTCCACTGCTTCTGTGGCTTTGCTGTTGAATTTTGAAGTGAAGTTCGCCACCTTCTGCAGAAGTCTGTCACCCAGAGCATTCATTGCGCTCTGTGTGACATAATCCATAGGTACGTTCAGAGGGATGATCGCCTGGGCGTCATGAGAAATGGACGCCTCACCCCTCTGCATGGATGCAATGACCTCTCGCAAGGCCTCTGCATTTCTTGCCGTCAATTTCGTTAAAGTCTCGAGACGAGAAGCATTTGTTGAGGGCTCAGCTCTCAATACTGCCAAGGATGCTCGTATCTCATCCAGAGCAGGTGCAGAAGAGGACAGATTTGCACGGGCCATGATAAGTTTTAGCTCTTCCAAGGAGCACCACAAAGAGATGATTAGAAAATGGAACTTTTCCCTAGTGACATATGCTGGGTGGGTGACCCCTGGTTTAACACATGGGCCAGATTGAGTCCCCGTTCTGGGGACGCCTTCATTCACGACTTGGTTGATGTTGGTCGGGGAAGGACTTCCAGCAAATCCTTGTGGTTCTCCCTGAGGAAAATTCACTACCGCTGTTCTGTCAGGGAGAGTATCCAAGGCGGGTTCAGAGCCGCCAGAGGACTCTCCGTGAGTGGACTAAGAGACTGGTCGAGAGTCTCCAAGCCTTGTGCACCTATTCCTTGCTTTGAACAAGGTTGGGAGTCTACACGAGCAGGGGAAACGAATTCCTCTGTATGGGAAAGTGGCGTGATATGGGGAGACATATCACTTATATTTTCAAAGGTTGCACCCTATTGAGAGGGTGTTCCCTGTGGTGAGGCTTCCCTTTAGCTGTTATAACCAGAGGCAGATGTGACCTCTGGTTGGATAGGCTGGCTTGGGTTCGAGGTGTGCACATCTGTTTCAATGAACTCCGTTTCCCTACTACTAGAGTCAGATGATTCGTTTGCACTAGGAGTTGGGGAGGTAAAACGAGTGTGCCTAATTAGCCTAGGCTGCTCTGGCTCACCCTGAGGCAGAGCAGCTTATGCACCTCCTCCCTCTTCTTCCTCCTCGCTCTCACTTTCTTCTTCCTCCTTACTCTCCTCTTCTTCTTCCTCTCTCTCTGCTTCTTTCTCACTCTCTTCTTCTTCTTCCTCACTCTCCTCACTTGTATAAGACCTAGCAGCATCGTCGAAGTGCTCTTGGTCATCCCCTTGGTTAGGACTAGAGGATTGGGCCAAGTTTCGACGAGCTTCTTCCCCTACTCTGAGTCTGGCCTCTTCCCTCAGACGAGCGATCTCTGTCTATCGAGCTTTTTCTGCTCGCTCTTCCTCTGCTCGTACATGAGCAAGCTCTGCCAATCAAGCCTGCTTTGCACGAGCTTCCTTTTCCTTCTTGTTTCTCTCCCTCTCAATTTTCTTTTTCTTCATCTCCTCTCTTTTTCTTTGTTTCTCCCTCTCTTGCTCTAATCTCATCGCCTCTCCCTCTGCTTGAGGCCTTAAGGTGTCCTCAGTTCTCTCATCCTCCTTGGTTGTTTCTATGCGTATCGGGGTTCGAGACAGTAGTTCTAGTGTCTCGCGTGTACGTCTATACGCTCTCCTAATCTCCTTTTTCTTCATATATGCCATGAGCTTCTTTGGGATGGGGCTTTCTGCTGCGTATCCCTCTTTGTTAACTGTTGGCCGGTATTGAGTGAGCATGTTCACTTTGTGAGCGGGTAGACGACCCACATCGATATTGTTGTCGTCGAGGCCAGGCCTTAGGAGAAGACCCAAGAATCGCGGAAACAACAGAGATGGCAATTGTCTCCCTTTGGTCACCTTTTGACATTTCTTGGCCACGACAGCCTTGAACTCTGTCTAGAGTATCAAGGAGTAATCCAGAGACAAGTCGAAGAAGATGCCATACACGATTTGAAGGACGTTCGTGGAGCACATGTCGAGGCTCCCAATCTTCCCTGTCAGCGATCTGTTAACCAATGTGAACAGTGTATTCCACATTGGAGGTAGGTATTGACGACGATATTGCGACGGGTACTGGATTGCCTTGTTGTACCCTAAAAATTTCAAGAAGGCCACGATCTCGTCCCCAGATGGGAGAGGGGCGTACTCAGCAAGCCCTAGGTCGGTTTTCATTGGGATTTCTAGAACACGCAAAAACATTGAACTGGATATGCGAACAGTGACAAATTCCTTTGAGGATGATACATAAAAATCTCCAAGGATTCCTCTTTGAGAGTCGGTAATGGCGCAAGATTGCCAGTATTCTTGGATATACCTTTCAGGTACAAGGTCATCAGTGTTTGTCAACGCAGGGTTTAGAAAGTGGTTTTGGAGAATGTTGATGATTGGGTGGTATTTTTGGTTGAAATTTTCAAGAGAGAGATGGAGGGCATGGTTATTGGGTTTGATTGGAAGAGGAACCAAGTTTTGACTGGTTTCCTCAACGGTTTTGTGAGTTGTGGTGTGGGTTTGGGAGTTGCCGGACTCGGAAGACGACATATTTGCAGGTTTTGAGTGAAAAAGAAAGGTTTGAAGAAAGCTAGGGTTTCAAGAATTAGTTCTTGATTCTGAAAATGGGTGAAGAAAAGGATTAATGGGACTTACTTGACAAACGGGATGAAGTTGTGATGACTGAATGGAGTTCCAAAGACTGGTTTGAGAGCTTGAAAGAGTGACAATGGCGGTTGGAAGCTTGAAGACGACGACTGTTCTTGAATTTCTTTGTAAGCGTAAAAAGTAATTTGGGGGTAAAAACAATAGAAAAAGAATAAAGTACTCGAGTAATTGTGCCCCAAACGTCAGATTAAAAACTGAAACGGTTTTTGTTTAGCCTGTGGGGACGCGCCACGTGGACTGCCAGCTGCAAGTGGCGCCTCCCACCTTTGAAAAATTATGCTCACAGGAGGTGACGCTTAATTTTAAATGACAGCTATTAAAAATAATAGAAATAAGAACCGTACGCCTTCTTTAATAAAATAATATATTTTAGATTTTCAAAAAAAAAATTCACAAGTGTAAATACTCTGGTTTGTGTAAAATAGAGATTTTGAAAAGAACCAGAGTACTACATGCAGAGAAAGACAATATACTTTAGGATCTCATATAGAGACTTGTGATTGAACTTATACATCTCCTCTGTGTACAAAACTTGCTATGTTTAGAGGCAAAGGCTCTATATAGTACATACAAAGGCTCTGTCCTATAATCATAATTTTTTTTGAAGCAGAGGCTCTATATAGTACATACAGAGGCTCTGTGTGACATGATCTAGTGCTCCCCCTTGACTTGAGCTCTTCTTATCTGCTACCCCTTGAACTATGCTTGGATCATTTGTGATAAATATTGCATATGCATAAGAACCAAGGTACAGAGGCTCTGTATGTACTATACAGAGGCTCTGTATCACAAGATAACTAGGACTTGAGCAAGAGGCTCTGTATGTACTATGCAGAGGCTCTGTCTCATGGAACAATACAATAGACAATAAAACAAAAGTATGCAAAAAGAGATACAAAGGCTCTGTATAGTACATACAGAGGCTCTGGCTTAGTTAGAAAGATTGAGCATACCCAACTTGCTAACCAAGAAGTTAAATCTCTTTGCATCAAGAGCTTTCGTAAAAATGTCAGCAAGTTGTAAATCTGTACTAACAAAGAACATTTCAATCATACCTTTCTCTACATGGTCTTTGATGAAATGATAACGAACATCGATGTGCGTTGTTTTTTAGTGTTGCACATGATTGGCTGTGATTGCGATAGCACTTTCTGAATCACACAGGATTGGAATTTTCTCGAACTCGATGCCATAATCTTTCAGTTGAGTCTTCATCCATATCACTTGGGAACAACAACTGGCTGCAGCTACATACTCTGCTTCAGCTGTGGAAGTAGAGACACATTTCTGCTTCTTTGAGGTCCAACTTATGAGCTTGTTCCCAAGTAATTGACAACTCTCTGATGTACTTTTTTGATCAAGTTTACAACCTACATGATCAGAGTCTGTGTACGCAATAAGATCAAAACCAGAATACTTTGGATACCACAAACCCAGAAATTGAGTCCCTTTAAGGTATCTAAAGATTCTTTTTACAGCCGAAAGGTGAGATTCCTTTGGATTTGCTTGAAAACGTGCACAGAGACATGTGGCAAACATGATGTCTGGTCTACTAGCCATGACGTATAGTAGTGATCCAATCATTCCACGGTAACTCTTAACATCCACCGATTTTCCAGATGAGTCTGTGTCAAGCTTAGTTCCCGTAGCGATTGGTGTTCTCATGGTGGAAGAGTTGTGGAGTTGGTATTTCTTTAATATGTCGGAGATATACTTAGCTTGGCTAATAAAGATACCGTCCTCCCTTTGTTTTACTTGCAAGCCGAGGAAGAAGGTTAATTCTCCCATCATGCTCATTTCAAACTCGCTCTTCATCAACGCAGAGAACTTATCACAATGCCTCTGGTTCGTTGAACCAAAGATAATGTCGTTCACATAGATCTGTACTAAGAGCATCTCACCTTTTTACCTCTTAAGAAACAAAGTTGTATCGATTTTACCTTTTTCAAAACCATTAGAAATGATAAAAGACGAGAGACGTTCATACCAGGCTCGAGCTGCTTGCTTAAGTCCATACAGATCTTTATCCAAGAAGTAGACGTACTCTGGGTGTGTGGAGCTTTCAAACCCCGGAGGTTGTTGAACGTAGACTTCCTCCTTCAGCTTACCATTCAAGAAGGCTGTCTTAACATCCATTTGATAGAATCTGAATCCCTTATGTGCAGAGAAGGCTAAGAATAAGCGTATAGCTTCTAGCCTTGCTACTGGCGCAAAGGTCTTGTCATAGTCTATGCCTTCTTCCTGGCAATAGCCTTTTGCWACGAGCCTAGCTTTATTTCTCACGACGATCCCATCCTCATCCTTCTTGTTCCTGAAAACCCATTTACAGCCAATTGCAATTTTATCCTTTGGCAAAGGTACCAGAGTCCATACCTTATTCCTTTCTTGCATGACGTCGACCCAACTAACGTCTTGTAAGGCTTCATGGACTTTCTTAGGCTCTACCATGCTTAAAAAGTTTACGAATAAACATTCATTAGCCGTGGCAGCCCTAGTCTTTACACCGCTTGAAGGTTCACCAATGATCTGGTGAAGATACAGAGGTAGGGGACATTTGACCATGTTCCATAGGCACATTTGGCATTGAGCTCGTTGATGGCGAAGAAGGTTCTGCTTGCTCCCCCTCGGATGATGGTACAGAGGAACCAGGTGCAGAACCAGAGGTATAATGCTCTAGCTCTACGAGACTGGGCTCTGATGCAGAGCTTGTTTGCTCTGGTTGTGGATTGGCATGATCTACAGAGGAAGCAGAGGTGTGTGAAGGACTAGAGTCAGATGTACTTGTCGTTTGTGGTTCTTCACTTACACTCGTATATTCATCTCTTAGTGCATGTACAGAGATGTCTTTATCGCCATAGAAGTCTTCAAATAAGAGCTTGAGTTCCAATTCCCATGACTTCATTTGAGAATTGGAAGTCTGAGTGTTAAGCTCGAGTCCAGAGCTGAGGTACTCTGAAGTTATTTGTTCTTTATCGTCAAACGAGACGTTGATGCTTTCCATGACCGTCTTGGTTCGTTGATTGAAGACTCTGTATGCCTTGGCTTTTGTGGAATAACCAAGGAACTTGCCTTCATCAGCCTTCTTGTCAAACTTGCCAAGTTAATCTCGATTATTCAGGATGAAACATCTGCAACCAAAGACATGCAAAAATTTAACGTTAGGCTTTCTTTGGTTGATTAGTTCGTAAGGCGTCTTCATATGCCTCTTTACCACCGTTGCTTTATTTTGAATAAAGTAGGTGGTCGAGATGGCTTCAGCCCAAAAATGGGTTGGAAGATCCGAGCTGGCTAGCATGGTTCGAGTCGCTTCGACCATAGTTCGATTCTTTCTTTCTACGACACCATTTTGTTGTGGTGTCCTTGCTGCAGAGAAGTTCTGAGTTATGCCCTCTGTGTCCAAGTATGCATCAATCTTGGCGTTCTTAAACTCTGTTCCATTATCACTTCTCAACTTCTGAATTTTGCTTTGTAGAAGTACTTGAATCTTGGTCATCAATTTGATTAGCAACTCTTGGACATCTGATTTTTACCTTACAAACTCAATCCAGGTATATCGTGAGTATTCATCAATGAAGACTAAGATATACTTCTTACCAGAAAAGCTCTGCACAGAGATTGGACCGCAAAGATTCACATGAAGCATATGCAAAGGTCTGACATAGGACACATCTGTCTGAGTTTTGTGGGATGCCCTTTTGAGCTTTCTCATTTCACATGCAGAGCAAAGATGGTCCTTTTCGAACTTTATGGCAGGAAGTCCGTCAACCAGATTATTCTTCACAATCTTCTTTATATTTTGAAAATTGAGGTGAGACAACTTGTGGTGCAAGAGCCAAGATTCTTCACTCTTGCGAGACACGAGACAGAGAGTCTCTGAATGTCTCTTGGTAAGAAGTTCATGAGATAGAGATTGCCCTTTCTCTTGGCTCTTAACAACTCCTGACCTGATTTTGACATAATGGAACAAGCATCCTTTTGGAACTTGACATTGTAGCCAGAATCACATAGTTGACTTATGCTCAAAAGATTATGTTTAAGCCCAGAGACATAAGCAACCTTAGAGAAAAAACCTTACCTTGTAGTAGATCCCCATATCCCTTTATTTCTCCTTGCATGTTATCCCCAAAGGTCACTTATCCTCCAATCTTCTCTCTGTATGAGGAGAGCAACCTCTTATTGCCGGCCATGTGTCTTGAGCATTCGGAGTTAAGATACCAAATGTCCACATGCGGCTTCTGCAAAACAAATTATAGGGATTTAGGTACCCATTTCATAATGGGTCCTCGACGATTAGGAATAGAGGATAGCTTTTTAAGCTTTGGGAGAGGCTTCGTCTCTACACCTGAGTTAAGTGACTTGGCTTTAGGAGCCTTCTTTCTCTTCTGGGTCTTCTTGGATTTAGTCCTTGATGACCCAAAGAGAAGACAGTTAGGATCAGAGAAGTGTTGTTTTAACTTATACAGTAGAGACACACATTCACAATTATGAATGACAAAATGATTTATTAGATTTAAAGAATAAATTATTACAATCATTCCTAGTATTGGTAGTTCTAACAAACTTCCTATCTAGATCTGATTGTTTTAACTGTGAATAGGTCTTCTCTGATTTCTTCTTTCCTACTCCTTTGGCCTTCAGAGGCCTATCTGAAACAGAGGAATTAATGTTAGAGCATACAACGGACTTTCCCTTCTATTTTGGAGTGAATTTAATTGGCTTAAATTTGGAATTTGAGCCCTTTGATGCAGAAGAAACAGACTTTGCACTCTTTACCCTGTATTCAAACTTGGGAGCGGATTTAGCGCTTGTCGTTATGTTTGTACGACCATAACCTAGGAGAATCTTTTTCTCAATAGGAGGTTTTGCAACCTCTGGTTCTTTGGCAACGACCTCTGTCTTAACTTGCTCTTTAAATGAGTCCACCTCCGACTCAGAGTCAAAGTCAAGAAAATCCTTGTGTGAATATCGAAATATAGAGGTATCATTAAGAACTTGAGGTTCTCGTATGCATGAGCTAGAAGCTTCGTCCGTTTTTTGTTTGTGGGACTTTCAAAAGTATCCGAGGAGTTACACTTAGAAGAATTTGCATGACCTTTAGGAGGATAATTCAAGGCCTCAAGCAAGTCTTGCTCGAAAACCTATCTTATCGTTTCTGTAAAGTCATCCATTAATTTAGGATCCAAAGTTTTAAGAAAATTTCCTGTGGATGAACTCTTGATTTCATCAGGTGCAGGTTTGACAACCTCACTTTCAGTCTTAAGATGTTCGAGATTCATAGAGCCAAAACAAAAAATCTCGTTTGTTTTCTATACATTTTAAATGAACTTGCGGCACACATTTTGAAGAGTAAGAGATGTTTTTGAATTTCAACCTTGGGTTTCTGGCTCCACTTTCAAGCCTACATCTTTTAAACGGTGAAGTTGTATGTAAAATAGGAAAATCTGGTTTTTTTTCCGCCCAACCTAAACACAGATTCAAGAGTATTTTTCCTCTTCCAGGTGAGGTCAAGGTCTATATAACCTATCCCTGCTTTATCCAGTTGAGAATTTACTTTTTCGTACACCTGCTGAGCATCTTGATATTTCTTAATCAAGAGCTCTTTTCTTTGTAAGCTCTGGTGTAGGAACTCCCTTTCTTTTTAAAAATAGTCTTTTAGGGCCTCAGAGTTTAATCTGTCTCTTTCCTTTTCTAGAAGCTCTGTTTCTTTCTTCTTAATAGCCGCTTATAATTTCTAAGCACTCTGTTTTAAGACTTGTTTCAGTGGATCGTTTTGTTTGTAAAAGTTTTTCATTTTCCACTGATAACTCTTGTTTCTCAACAGTTAGCAGCTCTGTCTCTCGTTCAAAACATAGTTTTTCTTTTTCCAAAGATTTTTTTTGGATTTTTCGACAGAGAGCTTTTGTTGTAGATTAACGAAATCGTTAGTCAAAGCAGAGATACTCTCTTCCAAGTCAGAGTGAGAATAGCCAGAGATGGAACATGCCTGGGAGTCGGAGTCAGATCCAAACTCTTCTTTGTCATTCTCCACAGCCATCCCATATAAATTAGCTTAGTCTTCTTCTTCAGACGAGGAGTCAGAGACCTAATTCTCCTATTCTACCATGAGGCTCCTTTGTGAACGATTGTACTTGTACTTATTTTTATAGTACAATTCGTCTTTCACTAAAGGGCCTCTGCACTCTTTGGAGTAGTGCCCCATCTTCCCGCATCTAAAGCATTCAACACCTTGCTTCTTCTGGTTCGATGGCTCTTCCTTCTTCTTGTTGGAGACAGAAGGAGGGTTCCTTCCTTTAAAAGATATGCCTCTGCTTCGATCATTTTGTCTTCCTCGTTTGTCGAAGACCTTTTTCCCAAATTTCCTTTGGAATTCCTTGGTGATCAGGGCCCAGGATTGCGCAAAGGCGTTTATGTCATCGTCTTCAGAGCTGGAAGCTTTGTCTTCTTCATCATCACTTTCCAAGATGAGAGCCTTCTTTCCCTTTCTTCTATCTTCTCTGGGTCTTCGTTCTCTATGTGGCTGGCTTGATCCTATCTCTTTTGAATCAGAGACAAGAGCCAGAGGTCCACCCAGAGTGACCTTGGCTTTTTGCACCTCTTGTTCTTGAGCCTGCAGAGTCCCGTACACATCGTGCAATGTCCATTGCTCCAGGTCTTAGTTTTCCTGGAAAGACATCGCCAGGTTTCCCCATTTTGCGTTCAATCTCTTTAAGAAGAGCATGTTGTTCTCCTCTTGAGTTCTGTTCACGTCGCATTTGCGACATTTGTTGATCAGAGTAATAAAGCGGTGACAAGTCTGTTCTAAAGACACATCGGGGAGTGCCTGGAAGCTGTTGTATTCATTCAGGCATTGCGCACGATGATTCTTCTTCATCTTAATGCCTTCTTCCAACTGGTTAGCCAGTTGATCCCACAAATCCTGGCAGAGTCGCACGCATCGAGAGATTGGAAAATCTCGTTGGGAAGTGCCATAATCAAAAGTCTTTTGGCCTTTTGATCCAATTCCACTCTGCGTTTATCTTCATCGTTCTAGTCACGACGAAGTTTGGGTACTCGCCTGGCAGGTACCTCAACTGTATCACTAGCAGCAGGAATTCGAGGTATGATGGTGGTAGGGACGTATGGGCTATTTAGAATCGATCCATAAAGTTCTAGATCTAGACCCTCGTAGAAATTCATCATCCAAATCTTCTATTGGGGATATTCTTCCCTAATGAGAGTCGGAGGTTTAGTCAGGGAACCGGCACTATACATGGAGTTCCACGATTGAGATGACGACATTTTAAATCAAAATTTTGAGAAGAAGACTTGACGAGAATGATAATCGACAGAAAAACGATTTCCAGATTACGTAAAAGCAAACGTTTTAAAATCGAGAAAAATATGAGTGAATTTTTTTTAAACGAATAATCAAGAAAAATTAAGAGTAGAATCCAGTTGGATATCGATCGACTAATCAATGAATTTGATTAGCAGGTTCTGATACCAATTGTTGAACCCAGATACTCTTAATTAGTAGAAACTGTAACATCCAATTTCTAATATGCCCAATTATTTGCTTAGTATATTTAGTTATTGGGTTAAATAGAACTTATGATTTAGTGGGAGTTTAGGTTTGAAATTTTAGAATTATACTTCTTAGGAGTATATTAGAGGATTTGGGAAAATTTTACGTCAAATAGATACGTAAAACTGATTTTCTTGGGAGATATTTTCTGGAATATTTTTGTTGGATGATATAGATTATCTCTTTATGATCGTGTAGGCGAAAACCTCATAGAAAACGGAGGTCCGAGCGAAAAGTTATGAATATTTTAAGTGTTGGTAGTCAAAATGGGTATCTAGCCGGGCCAACCCGGCCCAACTCGAGTTTTAGCATTATAAATTGGAGTTTTGGTCCATTTCTCTTGTCATCTAAGTCCAGAACTCACACACACACTAGAGGTGCGATTTTTACACACATAGGCTTGATTCAACTCAAATCAAAGAGGAACTACAAGATCTTTGAAGGATTTGATCATCAAGTTAGGTATAATCCATTCTTTGCACTTTATCTTGGTTGACATTCTTGTTATATGGATTGCATGTTGAGTTAGAGTTAGGGTTTCATATGGGTTTGATMTTAAGTGTATAAAATGAGTGTATTTTAGTGTTTTTGGCATGAAATGGTCATTAGATTCAAGAGATTATSRAKATTTATGCAAGTTCATCATATGAACTTTGACTTGATTAAGTCAATGATTTGGGAGATAATATA
The DNA here is from genome assembly GCF_001531365.2 of Cynara cardunculus var. scolymus. NCBI lineage: Eukaryota > Viridiplantae > Streptophyta > Magnoliopsida > Asterales > Asteraceae > Cynara > Cynara cardunculus. Next base: position 26,316,503 of record NC_037544.1, on the reverse strand, counting down.
AATGATAAAATAAAGGTTGGATTTTGGTTGTTTATGTCAAATATGTTATATTAAGTTGAGATTCAGAAGTTGCAATGGTTGGAATCGAAATGGTTTGAGAAAAATGTATGAAAATGAGAATTTCGACTTTTGAATGCTTTGAAAGTGTGCAGACTTTGAAAATCTGTATAAAATCGTAAAAAAATTCAAATGAGGTGACGCCAATTTCTTTAGTTAGATATTTGAGTCTAGTTTATTTCTTATTTTATGATCAAGGCATGATTTCGAGCTTAAAATGGGCAAAACAGTTCTGTAAAATGTTCATATAGGATATGTGTATATCATGGGTTTCTTATATTGATTGCTTATGAGATTTTGTACATTTACTCCAGGGGGTAATTAGGACATGTTTTGATACTTTGGAAGCAATCTAAGTGTGGTAGATTGGACTTGCTTTGTGAGCTCATTCGGAGCTTTTCGGTATTGTACGGTTGTCCGGTGAGTTATATAGTTAATTGTTAAATATTGATTTGAACATATATATTTTCATATGAATGTTTTTGGTCTTGAATAGAGTCACACGATCTTGATTTGTCATTGATTCCGTCTCTTGAGTCAATTCCTTATTACTATCTCGGTACATCGGTTTGCTTTCCGGATCCAGACTCGTTGTTTTGTTCCTTGAATTGTACGCCATAGTACGGGTACTACTTCGTGTGGTACGCCGGAAGTTTATGGTGAAGTCAAGATCCCGGGTTGGACGGGTGAGACTTTCTGCGGTTGTGAATACTCATTGCTCAGAAAGGAGGAAGAGCAATGAGTAGGGA
>NC_037544.1:26312548-26314787 GCF_001531365.2 Cynara cardunculus var. scolymus | reverse complement strand
GTTGGCTTACCATTTAAGTGGCAACCTCTCTCAGGAAAGAAGACGGACAAAAAGAAAGATTCCGTTGTTTGACTTGAAGATTTATCGGGGAACTTGAAGTTATCGATCTTTCTTTTGGGTAAATAGTAGCTTATATTTATAGTCTTGTCCCGTATTCTTTTGGCTACTTAATTCAGGTTGTAAGTAAAAATCCGTTATATCCGGTTTGGAATTGTGTTTTGGGTGGTTTTATCACTAAAATAGAACGGATATTTCGAGGTTTTTCTAGAAATTAATATCCCATATTTTTTTAGGTTAATTAATGTTATGCCCAGATTTGTGTGTTTCAAAGTGTTAGCCTCTGGTTCTTCATCGTCTCTGGATCATTGCATGGGCTCTGGACCATTGCATCGTCTCTGGACCATTGCATTGCCTCTGGTCCAACCATTGCCTCTGGTCCTTCATAGTCTCGCCTCTGGTCCAACCATTGCCTCTGGTCCTTCATAGTCTCGCCTCTGGTCCAACCNTTCATAGTCTCGCCTCTGGTCCAACCATTGCCTCTGGTCCTTCATAGTCTCGCCTCTGGTCCATCCATTGCCTCTGGTCCTTCATAGCAGCCTCTGGTCTTCTTCCAGACTTAGCCATTTCAGCAGCCTCTGGTCCATTGCCTGTCTCTGGACCAATTCATTGCCTCTGGTCTTCTTCCAGACTTAGCCATTTCAGCAGCCTCTGGTCCATTGCCTGCCTCTGGACCAATTCATTGCCTCTGGTCTTTCTCCAGACTTAGTCTTTTTAGCAGCATTTTCAGATTTTCCATCCTTGGCCAATTTACCGATGGCTTTGACAAAACTTGTGGAATAATTTAGGATCAATTTTGGTCCTAATAATCAGTAAGTTTTATTTTATTGGAGATTTTATAAGATTGGTAAATTAGGGTTTGCTCGAGGTAGATGTTTCAGAAACACAGTTTATAAAAGATAAAAATTAAACACAAACAATGTAACTTGAAAGATTAAGCGAGATATTCAAGATGAAAATAAGAACAATGAGTAAACTTGAATATGCCGAATGCTTTTATTGACAGAAAGATGAACAATTAAAGCAAAAACGTAATCTCACAGAAAATGCGTATAGTGTAAGTCGGTTCCTTCAGGTAATTTAAACCTGAGGCGAAAGCCTCCTTATATACGCCTAGGTCTAACAAACTATGCGATAAAATAGGCTTGGAACTCTGAGCTGACTGGTCTGCATCTTTATCTTTGACTTTCCTTGAATAGTGGAGCAGACTTGGTCAAGCCGCCTTAAATCTGTTAGACGCTTGCGAGAATGTCTGGGCTAACACACGCGCATTCCATGGAGAAGGTATCCAGAAGCTCTGCATGAACATACAGAAGCTTTGCATGTACTATGCAGAGGCTCTGGGTCTTGGAGTTGTAGCTTTAAGTCAAGCGCTTATGCTTTTTGGCGCACAAGGCTTGAGCGTCCACGGGAATAGAGCGCGAGCTCTGTATGAATGGAACCTTCACTCTTGAGTAAGAGCTCTGAGCTAGACAGTTTCTATAGACTAAATCCAATTGACTAGAGTAAGAGACTTCTTACTTACACTTTCACAAGTTGGGGTCTAACAAAGATAAACCATGTGGACTAAACAAATTTACTGACTCAATTCGTGATCAAAAAGACTTGAAGGGGGGACGTATACCCTTCTTTTTCAATATCAAATTTCTCCGAATGAGTAACTAATAGATTGTGAGATGCGTGCCTAAGTGTTATTGAAACACTTATCTGTTAAGAGATAAATGAGTAGCTGGTGGGGTTGTGACAAGAATTGGCCTTGGCTATGTCTTTTTCAATTTTAGTCTCGATAGAATTGAGAACTAATAGATTTCATGGTATGCCCGGTTTATAGAAGTTAGAACAGGATTCTTTTAATCCTTACACAACTCTCATCAATTCTTTTGACTCACAACAACTACCCCTATCATTTTCATTTAAAGCTTTGCACACAAACCCATTTTAAGTTTAAGCTCACTCAGATATGGTTGTTCTCTTGGGTAGTGTAACACCTTATAACATACATTCATAATTACACTGGCCAGATGTAATTAAAATTTACCTTACACACTGTTCTTTCAACCCATCATATTTATTTCCAATGGAGCTAACTATGTCCGGGACCCTTAATATGCAATAAAACAATTTAAGTCTAGGTATCATGTTGTTAAATACCTAAATCCCTTAAACTCAGGCTCTGATACCA
>NC_037544.1:26310823-26312538 GCF_001531365.2 Cynara cardunculus var. scolymus | reverse complement strand
TAAACTCAGGCTCTGATACCACTTTTGTAACACCCCATAACATACATTGCATGTAACACATATTTCATACAAAAGAAATACATGTTTATATACCAATCAGGTCCCTTAGTACAAGAATCTATCATAACCAAATACAAGGTCCAAAATTCAAATACATTTCTTGTACTAATCAATCAAAACTGTACATCATAGACAGATCTTCATGCATAAATTCATATAGAAATTTATTACATTTTCCCCTTTCCCTTACCGTCCGCATCTCCTGCAACACATAGTTAAAATCACAAAACGAGGGTTAGACCGAAAGGTCTAGTGAGTTACCCTTTTTATGCTATTGCAGGGTGAAAATCACCAAAACTTTTATGGAAAACAACCTTTCATATATATATATATATATCAAATATATGAACGAATAGGGACATAATACCAGAACATTTCCACTTTTCAAGCTGAGCATTCAGCTATTCAAATCTCAGACCTTTGAACCAATCAGATTTCATATAAGGCCACTTTTAAACCTTTTCTAATCAAACCAGGTTTATATAATGTTTCAGGCCAAACCTGATGTTTTCTCCTCAATAACATCCAGACTATGATTTCCAATAAGAACCTTGATCCTAGATCTTTAAATCACAAAGAAATAAAGATTCCAGACCACGGTAGTCTTAAGGGATATAACAGAAAGAGTTATATCATACAACACACATACAAATGCCACCCTTATATAAAATGTACACCTCTCCTTGATATGTCACCCTTATCCCATGGTACACCTCTCCTTAATATGCCACCCTTATCCCATGGTACATCTCTTATTGATATGCCACCCTTATTTTCTCATCAAAACATTTCACAAAAACCATTCCAAATAGACCGCAGTCAATGGAATTATTATTAATCCAACAATCATTTATATCAAATTTTCATTTTTATGATAAAATAACAATTTTTATTCTTCAAGCACAAGGCATAAAACAAATCCGGTCAACATAGACTTGGCTGGACTTCATCTCCGGTCAAGTCTTGGCCGGTTTACCAAATCCGGACAACTCATCGCCCAAGGCTTGTCCGATTTATCACTTTGAAATTAATTCCACATCTTTGTCCGGATAACAAGTCCGGACAATACATCGCCCAAGGCTTGACCGATTTAAAATAATCCAGTCACCACATGGTCGTATTCATACTTCTGAGTTCAAAATGTTAACCATTCTTATCATTCATAACTCGATAAATGCTTGGCCGGTTTAAAATTAAACCGCTTAACGCTTGATCGGTTTAGGGCTTAATCGCCCAATCCTTGTCCGATTTAAGAATGATCCGGACAAGCTTTGTCCGATTTAGACTTAATCCGATCACCCTTTAACCGGATAAAACCCTTAAGCAAATAACTGAATCCTTTCTAATAATAAACAACATTCAAATAAAACCAGTAACAAGTTTTATGTAAAAAGGTTTAGAATCACTCACCTTGAAAAACCTTTTGAAATCAGATACTTGAAATTAACTTGATCTTGCAATCCGGTCAACCTCCTATTTCTTTAAATCGCTTAAAATTTTAAAATGACAAGTGTTAAACCCCACAATGCAAAATGTAAAAAGTAATGAAAAACAAACAAGTGATGAAGAACCAGAAGACCAATGAAGACATCAAGGAAGAAACGACCAAGTCTGGATTCGACCATTGGATCGATGGACAGACTAACCAGAGGATC
>NC_037544.1:26295543-26310723 GCF_001531365.2 Cynara cardunculus var. scolymus | reverse complement strand
TTCTGTAAATAATTTAAATTTCTTGAATAATCTTTCGCTTGATTCTTTAGTCAACAGGTTTAATCACGCAGAGGCTTGCATGGTTAAGGGGGAGTAGCCAAGGAAGCTGGCTCAGAGGGGGAGTTTTCTAAAACTTAAAACCACAGAAGGTGAAAAAATGTTTAAAGTATGTTGTTCTCAGAGGTCATCTCATCAGAACATCTGGTGCTTCTAACAGAGGCTCTGTGAGTTGAACTGAGCAAATACTCATCTCTCTGTGGATTTTATAAAACCGTTTAGGTATAAAGGTGTAACACTTGAAAGAAGGCTCGACACATATTAAAGAGGCTCTTGTCTATTGATATGGTGCGCGTGGTTTTGCGGATAAGGGTAAGAACTCACACGCGCGTGTCAGAAAACGGGAGCGCACGTCATCAATCGTGTGTCTTCCCAATACGACATGTCATAACTTTATGAACCGTTTCACCCAAAATCACTCATTACCTTTGACGGTTCAATTTTTGAAATCCMCTACCTATAAATACCCTCCTTCCCCCCAAAATAAAACCTTACGCTCTCATAACTCTCGTACGAACCTGCAAACCTGCAACTCTCAAAAATGTCTTCTTCCAGTGCATCTGCTCAGTCCGCAAACGTCTCCAGCGACAATGAGGTAACTCAGACACAAGCCCTAACATCTCATGCTTTATCCTTCGTCCAGAACAAATATGAAAAGATCATTCTGGTTAAAAAACCCAATAACTATTTCTTCGTCCCMTCCGGATTTCCTGAAAATACCTTCACATTAATGGAGATTTTAAGAAACCATCCCCTTTTCTACGCCTTGACTGCGACTCGACCCACTCCTGAAACTTACATCACTCAATTTCTACTGAGTGCCTATATAACCACCCTCGATAACTCAGGGCTAACCATTGTTGGTTACGCCTCTCATCCTGTGAATAAATCCCTTGTCTCCCATGAATTGAATGTGGAAACCGTAAGAACTGCTCTTCACTTACCTACTCTCGAAGAACTTAATCTGAATGCTTTTGCCGCCACTCCTACAGATGAGGAATTAATCCAATTTCTAGAACTTCATTCCTATGCTACGCCAATCACCAAAAGGACACAGTTTAGGCGAAAGGGCCTACCGCCTGTGTGGAACACACTCTTCTCAATCATCAATTGCTGCCTCACGGGAAAAGTAGGTAGCCACGATCAAACATCCCATGCTATGTTGTCCATCCTCTATGGGATTTACTTCAACCTCCCTCTGGACTACGCCCAACTCATGTTCGAGGACATGATTGGGCTCATCAAGAAAAAATACGCCAGTCAGAGAGGAGAGAAGATGAAGGTTCAGGCCCAAAAGAAGGCCAAGGAGGACATGAACCAGTCGAACTTGATCCTTCAACGATTCCTTGGTCTTGCTTTTGGAGACCTTCTGGCAGCAAGATTGCCCTMTGTGGAGCCAAACRCAAAGCTATACCCTTTCAAGGAGTTCAAACCAACAGAGCATGAGCATGGCTATAGAAGCCCAAGACCATTATCGAAGGCCATGCTCAGGTACTTGAACCATCATGACAGAAAATCCTATAGACGTGCAAACAGGCGACCAGAACAGATCCCTGTAACCCCGCCACGAATAGGTGTCCCCTTAGATATTGAGATCGAAAAAATGAGAGTAGAGGGACGACAGGAGGAGCCAGTAGTGGCTGGTGAGGTGAGTGAGCATCCCACTAGARTCCCTTCACCCCCTCGCAAGAAGACCAAGACACAGAAGGGTACCGACTCTTCTGTGAAGAAGACGAAGGCGAAAAAGAGGCCCGCAGAGGAAGAGGGCCCAACTGCAGCTCTGCCAAAGCCTAAAAAGAAAAAACCAAGAAGGCTGAACGTACAGAGCCTGTGATCACAGAACCTGTGGTTGCAGAGGCTATCGCAGAAGAGCAGGCAGAGGCTACAGCTCCTAAACGCAGAAGGTTGCGCAAGGTAAATATCGAAGTTTCCACATCGGAGCAAATTCAGGATGTTCTGTCAAATATCAAGAAGGAGCTCCAGGCGCAAATCGATCCTAACAATATGGGCACAGAAGTCGTTCTAGACGACGAAGATGAAGAAGAAGACCTAGGCGAGGGAGAAAAAGATGCCCHTGGCACACATCCAAGCCAAACTCCCAGTGCATTCCACGATTCTAGAGGCCCTGTTCTAGAGGGACCCTCTATTGAAACAGGCTCGCACAAGCCGATCCCTACCCATCCAACCGCCGCAGAGGATACTCTTTCATCCTCTGTGGAACGCACTCCCGGGCATCCACATATAACTCCTCCATCCTCTCCAAAGGATGAAGGTTTTAATATAAGAGTCCATTTGCCCAAGGACTCGACAGAACCCAAAGAGGCATGTGTTGCCTCTACACATGAGCGAGAACAGCCAGAACATGCTTCAGAGGCACAGGTAAGGGTCATAGAGATGGTGGATCTAGAACGTTCATCATCTCCACTAGATACCTCTTCCAGGTTAGGCTCTGAACCTACCGGGCATGAAATCTACAGAACACCATTAGGCTCTCCTCAAGGAGATGTTCAAGGATATGGTGGAAGTCCCCGAGCAGGCTACAATATGCCAGCCGCTGAGGGCGCCTCATGCTCCGAGGCAGAAGGGTCACCATGTGTTGGTGGTCCGAGTTCCCAGAGCGACTTTGTAACAAAGGGGGAGCTTAACGCCTTTGCCATAGAGTTGTTCACAACGATGGACGAGTTGAAAAGCTTGTTCATCTCCCAGCAACTGCCTCAGGATCTAACATCGATTACAAAGGCTCTGAAGGAGCTTTCCGCCACCACCACAGAGTTGAAATTCTCATTGGCGACCCTTCAGAGCTCTGCCATCAAGAAGGACGATCTGACAGAGGCCTTCCAAGAAATGTCTCTAAACCCATCCTCTGTCCAAACTCTAAAGAAAGAACTTTCAGAAATGGCAGCAAAGTTTGCAGGCGATTTTGTCACAGCGGGCTATACAGACTATTCCTCTTTCCGTGACGAGATCAAGGAAATGTTTTCCTCTGCGGTCACTTATGGCATCCAGTCCAAGTCCTCAAGTGCCAACATCAACCACTTGGCCACTCGCAGAGAACTGGACGCCATGGTAGATGTGCTAGCGGACTCTATGATCAGCCAACTCGCATTTTTGAAGATGGAGATTCTGTCTTCTAACGAAAAAATCGCAGAAGGCATGACCAAGCTTGCCAAGGAAGGTGAGCTCCTTCGTGCAGAAGTTCTATCCACCGTCTCCAAACTCAAGTGGGCTACAGAGCTTGMCGTGATGAACGCCTCTGCGGGTGCGGAGAAGGTAATTGAAAAGATGTACAAGGCAGCCACTCGAATCCTACGCCATTTAAGGAGGGCTCCCCTTACAACATGCAATGCTTCTGCCAAACCAAACCATGACGATCATACCGATGATGATGATCGTCATGAGGGGGAGAAGAAGTAGAAGATGAAAAAGAAGGCCCCAGCCCCAAAGCTCAAAAAGAAGACAGCCAGAGCACCTGCCAAAGGTATAAAGATTGGGGAACCTACAGCTGCCGACAGAGAAAAGAAGAAGGCTGCAGAGCCTACAGGCAAAGGCAAGGCCAAAGGTATAAAGAAGGCTGCAGAGCCTACAGGCAAAGGCAAGGCCATAGCTGCAGAGTCCTCAAAGAAAGGGTCTTCATCAAGTAGAGAGACTCCAGAGCCATTTGATGAAGAAAAGCATGCTGGTGAAGACCCCGAAATCATAAAAGCCTTAAAGATATCCTTGGCAGAGGCTCAGGCAAGGAAGCGCAAAGTGCCCATGCATTACAGAGAAGGTGAGGCCACATCTTTTGTGTTCCCACAAGTCCAAGTCCCACCAGTCCAGCAGCAGACAACGTCCACGGGTACGTTTGACGCTATGCAAGGAACGATCAAGCCAATACTTGCAGAGGGGTCTACCCAGATTCCAATTTTAGAAGAAGAGGAAGAGAAACCCAGAATGCCAACAGAGACAGCCACGGTAGGACGGGTCTCTGAGATTTTTGAGTCGATGAGTAAAATTCCAATTTACAAACCTCGCACAGAGCCCGTCACTACTCCATAAGAAGTCCTAATTTGGAAGTACTCTGTAGCTGACAAATAACCCCCATATGACCCAGAACTTACAGGAATACCTTCACCAATCGCTAAGTACCACTTCACAAGGCTCACCAGGCCCATAGAGCAGGTCTTCTCAGAGTACGCAATTACAAGTTTCAAGACTATTACTCAAAGAACTCTGATGAAGAAGCAAGTGCTCTACGCTCAATATGTGGTAAGGAGAGAAGATGGAAATTTTTATACCTTCACCGATGCAGATCTTCACAACCTCTGTGTGTTCGACCTCATCTATATGTACAAGATCTTAAATGTCTACTTGGAGAAGAGGTCAACCTATTCTTTGTCCCTCGAAAGGCTGGGACAGGTTATGTGCGCCCAAGTAAAGTTCTACAACCAGAAGGACTTTGAAATAGCAGTAAGGTTGATGTAGAAGGATCTACGAATCTCTCCTCCACAGAGCCGGCCTAACTGGATCCACAGGCGTCATCCCAACACCATTATTCACAGACCCTTGTTTGGATTTGTGTTTTTGGACAAAGATGAGATCCTACGATTCTATGATCCTACAGAAGCTCCTCGTTATTCAACAGAGACGTTGGAGTGGATCTTCAAGTGTGCGGTGAAAGAGGTGGAAAGAGGACATCTAAGGGAGGTAGAAGTGGCTCGCATCCTGGAGTCAATCAAAGTGCAAATAAACTTCAGAGAATGGGTCTTCACTATCTATAGGCTGATCAAGACAGATTTTCTTTATGCGGCAGATGACTTCCCAAAATCTGTAGTTTAATTTTACTCCTCTGTAATATATATTTTTTTACATTTAAGTTTTGTAATTCTTTCATTCCAGTACTTGTAATTCATTTCAAGTAATCCATTTCAGAGGCTGATGTTTTATCACCTCTTGTAATTTCCTTTCAATTAAGTCATGAACTTGCAACTAGAATTTAGATTTACTTTTTCATACTTAGGGGGAGATTGTTAGCTCTCATTCTTGAATGTAAAAGTATAGAAAAAGTAAAACAGCCAGTATTGACAGAAGCTGATCTGTCACAGAAGACCACAGAGGACAATCAACAGAAGAAGCTCAATCGTACAAAATTCAAGTGACAGAACCTCTGTCATCCATTACAGAGGTTCTGGTAACTTGTCCTCTGCAAAGACCTTGCTACAAGTCAAAGACGACAGAACCTCTGTCGTGTCTCACAGAGGTTCTGGAAGATTTCCTCTGCATGCTACAAAGTTTCATCCAGCAGAGCCTCTGTGATGTCTCACAGAGGATCTGCAGAAATGTCTTCTATGTAGATTATCTTTAGCACGTTTTACTTAGGTTTATTAGCTGCTCGTGACTTTCACGTGATCTTGTCTGTAATCTGTATTAGATGAACGGCTTAGATTTAATTGCTTTAGGTCATGTCAGAAAACGGTTACTTGCCTGTATAAATAGCAGCGTAGGCCTTTGTATTTCGTGTGCTTCCAGTATTGTAATTGTTAGTATTTTCATCAATTGAAAATCATTTGAAGCTTTTCTCTTTGTGTTATTCAAGTGTTCTTCATCATGTTCATATCTATTGCTGCTTGTTTGATTATAATATTTTCCGCTGCTCACTCACTGTCAATCCAATCAATCAAGTAAGCATTCAGTACCAAGAACTGAGTTCTACGATCCTAACAGATTGTGATCTATTTAAGTTTTTAGAACAACAAAACTTCTTTTGAAAAATCCACAAAAGAGATATTAGGGTTTTTCAAGTAGAATGGTGTTTTTGAAACTAGATTATAACAATGAATAAGAATGTGTTATTAAATTTTATATTTGTGTTTTAAGAGAACAAGGTTCTTAAAATCTCAAACAACAGTTTCATTAAGAAGGTTATCGACCTTAGAATTCTTTGGAAGAAGGTCGAAAGTTTTGAGTGTTCTTGAGAGTTCTTACTTGCAAATTCTTTTTGGCAGAGGTTTGTCAAAGAATTTTGTAAGCGTAAAGAAAATATGAGGGAACAGATCTCATATTTATAGGTAGGAGGAGAGTGAAAATAATTAGGAGAGAGGTAAATACAACTGTTGACGAATTGAAATGATGAGAAATATGACATGTTCTCATCCATGATTGGATGGAAGTTAAAGCAGGTCGCATGTGTTAGACCTTTTTGCGCGTCTCAAAGCGATTCGTATTAGTAACAGAGAATGTCGTCATTAAGACGGTTCATTAACTATTTATTTTAAAACAAAAAGGTTTTAAGAAATTTGAAGAGTCACATTCAGTGATAAGACAATCACTGAATAAAAACCTTTTAAAACATTTTGATCAATGAAGAAGAAAAGCTTCAGTGAGGGTTTTGTTTTAAGAAATGAAAATATCTTAGAAGAACATACTTTCATAAAAAGCTTCAGTGTCAGTGACAAGAGAATCACTGAAACTGACATTTAAAAACATTTGAATCACTAAACAAACTTTTAAAACGTTTTGATAACTAAAGAAAGAAAGCTTCAATGATAGTTTTAAGTTTTGAAGAAAAGAACAAGTATACATACCTTAGAGTGAATAGATACATTTACTCAAGAGTTCAGTGATAGAGATAGAGCACTGACTCATTTCACTTACTGATTGATGCATATAGTTGAAGAAAATTATTCTTCAGCATTTGGCATCCTCAGTTCGCTGATCAAGATGTTAAATCTTGTCTCATTAAGAGACTTGGTGAAAAGGTCAGTGAGCTGGTAATCAGTTGAAGCAAAGTGAAGTTCAATATCACCATTCATAACATGATCTATAATAAAATGATATATGATCTCTATATGTTTGGTCTTGGAGTGAAGGACAGGGTTGTTTGCAATTGCAATAGCACTGGTGCTATCACAATAGATAGAAATCTTCGAGAACTAAAGATTATAGTCGTTTAGCTGGTTTTTCATCCAAATGACTTGGGCACAGCAAGTTCCAGCGGCTACGTATTCAGCTTCAGCGATTGATGTGGACATTGAGTTTTGCTTCTTACTTGTCTAGCTCACCAACTTTCCACCTAGAAGCTCACCGGCTCCAGTGGTTCTTTTCCTATTGATCTTGCAACCTGCAAAATCACTATCCGAATAACCTATTAAGTCAAAATCTGAACCCTTAGGGTACCAGAGACCCAAGTTAGGAGTTCCCTTCAGGTATCTAAAGATACGTTTTACTGCGATCAGATGAGATTCCTTAGGTTCAGATTGATATTGTGTACATAAGCAAGTAGAATACATAATATCTGGTCGAATACTTGTGAAATACAACAGGGAGCCGATCATTCCTCTATAAATAGTTACGTCTATAGGATTTCCATTTGGATCCTTGTTGAGAGAGAGTGGAGGAGCCATAAGAGTCTTCATAGATGAGTGTAATTCCCCAAATATCAATCAAATCAGATAATCATCAAAACTAGAATCAAAGTAGAGAGAGAATTTCACCAAAGCTTTTGAATATATTTTTTGAGAATGATTACAAAGTGATTAGCAAGACTAATTACTAATTACACAACTAATCTCCCTATTTATACTAAGAAAGCAATAAAGACTAACTAATACAAAACAGGAAAAAAAATACTTGAATTCAACATTACAGCACAACATTGAACCCAACATTTTCCCCCTTTGGATTCAAGCACGATATGAGTTTCAATCCTTCTCAAAGCACTCCGAAATTGCAATTTATCAACTAATAGGTTCAAAGCACTAATCAGAAGATATCTTTCTTTCAGACTCATTCTTTCATTCTCCGTGGCTTTGTCATTATTAGCCTTAATTCTTTCAAGAGCCCGATGCACCAGCTTAATAGTATCGTCACAGTACTTATTCAGCTCACTAAACCTCATAAACCTTTTTGTTCTGTCTGCACCATCATAGATTACCCCAAACTCCGGATCTTCAAGGATAATATAGAGAGAATAGCCTTCAATGTCTTCAATGTCTTGGTCAGGTCTTTTCAGGTTAATGATTTTCTGATTACCTTCAAAGCCCATCTGAACATCAATGACCAAAGACAATTTAACGTGGTTCTTCAAATATCTCTTTATGGCTTCAAGACCAACAACTGCTCCTTCTCTTCTGATAGTTCAATCCCGAAGTTCATGGTATAGGTGCTCCAGATCTTCAAGATAAAGATTCGAGAAGTCAGCATCGCTGAATGTCGAGGCATGTCCATCTTATCTAGTGACAGTGAAAACCAGATACCAAACTCCTACGAGTTTATTGGTATCAATGTTCTTGATAGATACTATACAATGTCTGGAACGTACTTGACTGATAGGTAGGCGCTTGGCTTTTAGAAAATGCTTATATTCAGTCCGGTATTCTCGTGTTTCCTTATAAATACCGAGAATTCTGTCACCACACAAAGCTTTTTGATGATGAAGAAAGATTCCAAAATAGATGTCTTCGAGATAAGGCTCTCTGATCCGAACTCTGTTGAAACCTGGAACGTTTGCCCGAATTGCAAATGGCATATAGTTGTTTGAAAAGATCTCAGTAGGATCGAATGCCACATTTGGAGTATCCGAAGCGCCTTGAGCAACTACGGTGGGAGATTCAGAAGAAGTTTGATGATCAGCCTGAAACGGAAAGATTGAATCACCATCATTAAATGTCGGTTTCAAAATCAAAGTAAGCATCCGCTGACTCATCAATATTGTCTATATCTTTGCCATAGTCTTGAACACCACCCAGTTCCTTTGAGAATACATCATTAAAACCAACATAAGCAGACAAATCCAATAGCAACCTTGTTTCTACCGTGAAGTCCGCCGGCTTTTCAACCATTGGCTCAATCGTTGGATTTGTCTCCATAGCTGTTACCTTCTTAGCTGATACCGGGCCAGTAGACTTTTCACTTGTTCTTTCTGGAACAGGACTTTCTTTAGCAACATTTTCAGAATCCGGCTCTCCAGCAACTCCTTCAGCATAAACTGACGACTCAGCCAACCTTTGTCGTTTCCTCTCCCCCCATGGTGATCAGGATCGTCCTGATCATCATGCCTTCGTTTCAAAGAGGTGGCTTAAGCTCGGCAAGTGTCTTCCAAGGTTGATACCCTTTCGGTTAAGGCATCAATGGAACTCTATATTAAGGACAGTGCTCGTGTATTGGAGGCGATGAGAGTACTAACTTTGGAAAAATTAGCAGCTACAACATCTTGAAAAGCCAAAAACTCTGAGGCCCAAACAGTTGGGTTTTCATCAATTAACTCTCTTAGGAGCCCAATCAAATCTGCATCTGCCACATCAGGATTTTGAGAAGCAATTAACTTTGCATACAACAGCGACTTGAGCTCATCCACTGATTGTTTTTGTGCCCTTGGAGGTTCAGAAGCAGGCGGTGGTTGCGGCACAGATGGTTGATCTTGAAGTACTGGCTCCTTTCCCTTCAACATCCTTTTCAAGCTCAGGATTTGATCTTCCATAGAATCATGGACAGCCTTTAGGGTGCCATCCAAATATTCCCTTGACATGAAGTCAGGTAAACTAACACCTGGATCACTTAGATTACCAGTTGTAACAACAGTTGAGAAAACTATTGTACCTACATCCAGTGTTGGCAAAATGGTAGCACTGGTAGGATTTCCGACCTGTCCTTGTGGTAAGTCAACAGACTCCACTCTGGTCGTTCTGGCTTGTTCACTAAGAACAACGGTTTGAGGAACAGATGTTCTCGACTCATGTGTACCTATGTGTATCGGCGCTAGACTCGAGGTGCCCTGAATCGATGTCATAAGCTGGGGCAGAGGCCTACTATTTTCAATATCTACATTCTCTGAGTGAGAAGCAGATAGATTATGTGCTAAGTCCCCGTGAGAAGATGAAATAATTGCTTGTTGAGAAGCAACTGGGTGGCTAGGGGGTGTGCAATTGCATAGCTAGGCTAGCTATGTCTGTTTCAATATCAACATTCAACACATGAATGTCAATAACAGATGTGGGTGCCCGACTAAGTGTTTCAGCTAGAAAAGGGGCATGTTCTTCATTTTGAGCTCCACTCTCACCGACTCCATATTTTTTCTCCGTCCCCTTCACTCAACCTCTCAACATTTTCTACTTGTACTCCCTCATCTTCATGAACCGATATATTATCCAATAAACAATGCAGTTCATCATAATCATTGCGAAACTCATCAATATCAAAAGATAAGCATCGAAGAGGCGGACAAGTTTGTTGATCTTGATTAGCATCGAAGATGTCATCAAGATTGTCTAAAATTGCTCCAACTTGAATATATCCAGAAACAACTGGATGAGCAGCATTATCATCATTATCATCACCATCATTGTCAGTCTGAGTTGCCTCATCATCTGATATAGTATTTTCCGAGCTTGAAGAAGCTGTGGAAGTACTTTCTGTTGAAGTTTGATGCTAATCCGAGTCTCCTCTCGACAAATTACCCCTCTTATTCACATTTTCCCTCTGCTCAACACTTTGTTCAGGTACCCCATGTGCCTGAACCGTCTCACCTATATTTAAACCCTCTTGCTCAGCTGAGACATGGGTGGATCCCGGGGGAAGTTCAACCGGTTCTCGTTGAACTATAGGATATATAACTCTTTTATAGTCTATCACACACTAAGCACTCTAATCAGCAAAGGCAAATAACTCAGGTGGAATCGCCATTATAGATTCCAAATTTTCAACTTTTGCATAAGACCGAATACGTTGCATGACAAATGATGGCCCAACTTCACTTGATTCTCTGACCGGAATGTCAGCATTTGCAATCATCATCGCCTTGATGACAAGTTGAAGAAATCTCTAAAATGGAACAAATTTTCTGGCTTTAGACGGAAATCTTTTTGCGTTGACCAACTCGATCAGTTCATTCCAAATAGTGAGCGCGTAATCGTAATGACGATTGAATACAATTCCATGGAAGAACTTCAAGAATGGACTGCTGCAAATATCAATCCCAACAGTTTTTGACGTTAAGCATCGATTGAGTATGGAAAACAACAAATGCCATATCGAAGGAAGAAATCGTCTTCTAAATTGAGACGAATTAGTCAACTCGTGCAAGTATCCTAATCGTTTGATATCTCTGCACAACTCTTCATAAGAAATAAGCTGTTCGAATCCAGAAGAAGTTCGTCCTGGTAAACGTAAAATTGTTTGGAGTCTTTTCAAAGTCAACCTACCTATGTATTCATCTACATTCCCTTCAAAATAGTAAATTTCACCATCTTTTGAAATGGAAATGGTGATCAAACCATAGAATAGGGAAGAAATAGAGATTAATCAAAGACGAAAACAAAGATCTTGAGCGATTTGGTTGAGCGATTTGGTTGAGCGATGAAGATAATGAACAGTGACAAGCGGTTTGAGTAAAAGTAAAAAGTGAAAAATGAAAATCGGACGACTATATATAGGATAGAGAAAGACCCTTCAACTGCTAATCCGATCAAAGAATTGTCTGGATTAAGATAAATCGAACAAAGGGTTGTCCGATTTAGACTTCACTTGCACCACTAAGTCACTAAACCGGATGAACATCGAATGATACAATGAGCGATAAATGCTCAAATCGCTCAAAAACGAAGACAAATCGCGCAAACTTCAAGCAATTAAGACTTTAAATCGCACAACACAACAAGCAATTTCCACTTAAATCGGACAAAGCTATGAGCGATTTCTACTTAAATCGCATACCTCCTTAGGCGATTTAGCACATCCAAGATATATCGAATCTTGTCGGGATAAGAGTTTATCGAATAGCCTTTTGACTGGATTAGACTAAATCGAACACTGCTTTGTGCGGATATAAGATATATCGAACAAAGTGTTGTCTGGATTACTCTAAATCGGTCAAATACTTATTCTTTTAAACTCTAAATATTTAAAAAATTAGACATTGTACGATAATCTGTAAGAAGAAAAAAATTAAACAGTTAGTACATACAGATATGTTTACTGCCCCTCAAAATATGAATCAGTAAAATACGAACTGTGACATTCTGTCATTTTTGAGTTTCAGGTTAGCACTTTATTATAGATCCTATATTTAGAATTATAAATTTATTAGGATCTGGTCATGTATCAAACCTTAAGAGATGTTTAACCGAGGAAACATTGGTTCTACCTTTGGAAGACATTCAAATTAATGAACGGTTACGCTTCATTGAAGAGCCAATTGAAATCCTCGACCATAAAGTCAAGCAATTGAGGCGTAGCAAGATCTCAATTGTAAAAGTTCGTTGGACTTCAAGGCATGGACCAGAGTACACGTGGGAAATAGAAGATTTCATGAAAAGCAAATATCCCCATTTGTTCACAAACAAGTCATAATCTGAATTTGACGAATAAATTTCGGGACGAAATTTTTCTGACATGGGAAGACTGTGACATTCTTTCATTTCAGGTTAGCACTTTATTATATATCCTATATTTAGAATTATAAAATTATTAGGATCTAGTCATGGTAGTTAGAGTTCATCTGACTTAGTTCCCAAGTTTATATTGGAAGATCACGCCTCAGCAGGCAATTGATAAAGTTAACTTGTGTAATGCCAAATATTTAGAAACGTTCCAAATAAAACAAAGTTGATATTACAAACTTTTAAATTAAAATACAAAAGTCCCATTTGCATGTCCACATAATTTATTAAAAGACGGAGTTTTGAATTTAATAGTGTCATTTTATTTATGTTTGGGTAAATTATATAGTGGGTTTATTCTTATTTTGAAAAATAAAAAGTTTTATTGGGTTTGGGCCTTGCGGGCCAGCCCATTTCCTTCTTTAAAATCCTCATATAAATACCCCACTCCCTTTGAAAAACTCTCATTTTCCAATTATCGTCAGCTTAAAACTTTTCATATCTCTCTAAAATCAACCACCCTCCAGCCGATTCCATCATCAAGCAAACTTTAGGAATTCTGTCAATCTTGAAGATCCTCAAGAAAATAAGAAAAAGGTATGATACTAGTTTTCTTACTTTTGCAAAACAATAAATGTCTTCATCCTTCTTCTCCTACATCTCGATCTTGCAACTCAAATTTCTGGAAAGTAAGAGGGGGGAGATTATGCGTCAAAGACATGAAAATGTCTTTAAATGGACGATAATCTATGATCCATGTTCTCAGATCTTTACTGAAGTAGGGAAAATCTTTTGCATGTAGAGTTTATTCATGAAAGGCATATTTCGGATTATGATAGGGTCTTGCATGCATCTTTAATCCATCCTATCTTCCTCAAAAACTCAATAGAATCGAGAAATATTCTTTCTGGAGATTATACTTATTTTGTTAACTTGAAAATGGTGTTAAGATTCTTGAAAAATGTTGAGTTTAGACCCCAAAAGACTGTCACTCAAAGAATGTGCAATCTGTTTTGGGGGGTGTGTAACTCAAGATTGTAGGGTATTAATGAGAGACTTAAACCCACTCAAATTTCTTGGTATTTGGAAAATGTCGGCCTAGCTCATGATTTGGAATGATGTAAAAAGTGGACATAAAAATGACTTTTGGAAGGTTCCTACTTTTAATGATTGGTGAAACCCAAAAATACTTGGAATATCTGTCCAAAAATCAGCTTTTGAGTAAAGGATTTTGATTTCCTTTAATATATGAATTTTGGGCTCTTCTTAGAATAAATAATAAAATATCAACTTTATTTCACAAAATCTGATGGCAATACATAGGATGCAACTTGACTTTATCTTTATCAATAACCCATAGGTGAACTAAATACTGGATGTTGGTCTGTTTAGGAAGTTAGGGCGGGCGTTGAAAGCTTCAGACGTCATCTTCTTGGATATTCACCTTTAAACCTGTGAGTCCTCACGGCCCCACTTTTAATGCTTTGTTTATTTTATTGGGGGAAAAACATGAGATTAAGCAAACTATGCATGTTTATTTAAACCATTGGACTAAAAAACTGTTTAGTCAAGCCTTGTTTGAAACCATCGGACTAAAGAACTGTTTAGTCAAGTTTATTATGTCATGAAATATTGACTGTTCTTGCACTTTGAAATAAATGCTAAGTTGATGTGCTTGGGAGTATGCTTCCAAATAAAGTCCCTGTCCGTAAATGCTACTTGTTAACTCGGGCACGTTCCCGGGCCGTGGTATTGTGGATAGCCGCTATTGTGTTGACAGTCCCACCCAGAAAGGGGTGCACATTACCTATGTTTTCTTAGTCTAATCATGTGGAATTTGGACCACCGCTGAATTAGTACTACTACGAACTGTGGAACCTAAGTAAGTGTACGAGCTACTTATGGTCGTTCATAAAATATTGGGGCACGTTGGTCAGGTAAGGCTTAGTAGCGTCTCAAGTTTATACATTGTGATAGATTTACATTTATTCAGTGCAAAAAGTTATGTTTAAGTTTGCAAATAAATGGTTTATGCATTACAATGTTTTATGCATGTGAAATCCCGTGAGCTCACCAACTCTTTGTAGTTGACTCGTTTTATGTTCCATGCTTTTCAGGTTGTAAGTAATAAAGGAAGTACTTTGGGAGCATACTTGTGGCAAAACCGATTAWGTTCGCAATGGAAGTTTTTGTGAAAGAAGTATTTATCAAATTTTGGTTATGATGCTAAACTCGATTTATTTTTGTAAAATCTGAAATGTGTTGTTGATTAACTGCTGCTGTGACTCGCTTACCTGTTGCATCCCGTGATTCCGCTTTAGCGGGGTGTGACAGATTTGGTATCAGAGCCTCAGTTATAGAGAACGCTGGTTTTCCTTAAAAACCATCGACTATAACCAAAAATTTTCAAAATGGAATTTTCAAGTAATCTGGAATCATATGATTTTAAAGCGGGTCACATTATTATATGTCGATTAAACAAAGCCTGATCACCTGTGTTTAACTTACATATAATAAGAAGAACTTAATCGGTTGTACTAGAGATATGCTCCCGTAAAGAAATTGTTATGAAAAGCATTATTTTATGTGTTATACTCACTATGAATATCCATTGCCCTAGACCGACCAGAGACGATGGATAGAAAAACCCTTATTTTGTTAAGTGTCCATGTTGGACCAGAAGCTCTGGTTAGAAGGACCAGAGGCAATGGGATAAAAATTCCATAAAATTATCAAGTGTTTAAGTGGCACCAGAAGCTCTGGTTAGAAG
>NC_037544.1:26293985-26295483 GCF_001531365.2 Cynara cardunculus var. scolymus | reverse complement strand
TAGAAGGACCAGAGGCAATGGGATAGAAATTCCATAAAATTATTAAGTGTGTATGTGGCACTAGAAGCTCTGGTTAGAAGGACCAGAGGCAATGGAATAGGAATTCCTTAAATTTGTTAAGTGTTCATGAATGCACCAGAAGCACTGATGAGAAGGAAACCAGAGGTCGATGGACCAGAGATCCATTGATTTGTTAAGTATGAGAAACCAGAGGATCGATGGAGGAGAAATCCATCCTTTCTCTAAGTATGGATGTAGAACCAGCGATCGAGGGAGTAAAATTTCATTGATCTGCTTAGTCTAAATGTGGAATCAGAGGACCGATGGACGGGATATCTAATACTTTTCTATATAAGATGAAACCAGAAGCTCTGGTCATGGAACCAGAGGCTCTGGTAGTACAACCAAAGACTTTATATTTAGAGGGTCTAGTTTGATTACCACCCTTAGCCTTGTTTAGAAGCTTTGGTTATATCACTAAGTATTTATAGATGGTATATTTAGTAATGAAGATTATTAATGTCGCAGATCATCATGGCGTCATCCGATCCTAGTGAATACTCAGTCGATGAATCTGGTTACGGGGTTGGCCACTCTAGAAGAAACTCAGCCCACAATGAAGAGATAGACCCATATGAACAAGACATTGCGACCAGTGGAGCATCTGCCTCTCCACAAGCATCCTTCCTACCCCCATCGGAGCCAGCACCCGATGTTCCACCACGAACCTATCATGGCTCAAGGATCTAAGTCACGCTAAGGAAGAACATTCCACTACCGCAACATGTGGCATTTGAGGACTCTGTTAGAGTTATAGGAGAGACATCCCGACCACAATTGGGGAGCAGGATAACTCAAGTGGTGACCGGGGTACCTGCGTCCGACACCCGGGGCATGAATCCGGCTGAAAGAAAATGGGTAAGGAGAATCGCATCTGATACACACGTGCACCAGACCCGGCTGGGATACCACCACCACATCCTAAACAACTTGTCCGATGTGAAGGAAGCACACCATCAACGCATGTTGAGTAACACGGACGTCGTCGCTGCAGCGAGGTGGGAAATAAGGAGGTTGTATAGATGGTTGGTAGTAAGTGGAGTGATGATGCTAATTCTGGGAATAGTGATAGGATGGATGTTGTTCTAGAAGAAGGATTAGTGGTAGGATACCCACTCTTTGGCATAGAAACTCAAAATCCTGTTTTTGTGACTATAATCGTCTATGAATGCATGATATATTTTTAAGGAATGCTTATTTATGACAAGTCATGGTGTGTATAAGATTAATCTATTCTGATTATGTAAATACTTGAATAATATCCATGCGATGAACACTCTTGGCATCATTTAAATGACTGGAAGCTATCACCCTTGTTATTGCCATAAAAATGACGAATTCCCTTCTGACTTAGGCCTAAAAAGATGCCGCCAAGGAGAGAAAATCCCGAGATTGCACGACTTGTGTCAGAGCAACTTCTGGCCGCACTCCCCAACAT
>NC_037544.1:26288591-26291945 GCF_001531365.2 Cynara cardunculus var. scolymus | reverse complement strand
TGGACCTAATGAATAGAGTCTGTAGACCGTACCTGGATAAATTTGTAATCATTTTCATAGACGATATATTAATTTATTCACGAAGCAGGGAGGACCATGAGCAACATCTGAGGATAATATTGGACCTACTCCGAAACTAGAAATTGTACGCAAAATTTTCTAAATGCGAATTCTGGATTCATGAAGTACAATTTCTTGGTCATATAGTCAATGAAAAAGGGATTCAGGTAGATCCTGCCAAGATTGAGGCCATTAAGAAATGGGAAGCCCCAAGAACCCCGACGGAAATCCGTCAATTCCTTGGCTTGGCAGACTATTATCGGCGATTCATCGCGAACTTTTCGAAAATCGCACAACCACTCACAGCCTTAACCCAGAAGGACAAGAAATTTGTTTGGGTGAGAAACAAGAAGAAGCATTTGAGACTCTTGAGCAGAGGCTATGCAATGCACCTATTTTATCTTTACTAGAGGGTTCGGAAAACTTTGTAGTCTATTGTGATGCATCGCATCAAGGCTTAGGATGTGTGCTAATGTAAAAAGACAATGTCATTGCATATGCCTCAAGGCAACTTAAAGTGCACGAGAAGAATTATACTACACATGACCTCGAATTGGGGGCAGTAGTATTTGCACTTAAAATTTGGAGGCACTATCTTTACGGCACCAAATGCATCATTTTCACTGATCATAAAAGCCTCCAACATATACTAGATCAAAAGATGCTTAACATGAGGCAACGGAGGTGGGTCAAACTTCTCAATGATTATGATTGTGAAATAAAGTATCACCCGGGGAAAGCTAATGTGATAGCAGACGCCTTGAGCCGGAAAGAAAGGGTGAAACCGTCAAGGGCACGAGCCATGGGAATGTTGGTTCAAACAAACCCTAAAACGCAAATTCTTGAAACTCAAGAAGAGGCGTTGAAATCGGAGAATCTGAAGAACGAAACCCTGCACCACCTAGAGAAGGAATTCAAAACTCGAGTAGATGGGGTGCGTTACTTCAGAAATAGAGTTTAGATACCAAGGAACGATGGTCTCCGGTCAACAATTCTAGAGGAAGCACATCGCTCTAGATACTCTATTCACCCAGGATCCGATAAGATGTACAAAGGGCTAAGAGAATAATACTGGTGGCTAGGAATGAAAAAGGATGTTGCTTTATACGTAAGTCGATGTTTAACCTGCGCAAGGGTAAAAGCTGAACATCAAAAACCGTCCGGTCTCCTTCAGCAACCAGACATTCCTTAATGGAAGTGGGATCAAATATCAATGGATTTTGTTACAAAGTTACCTAGAACTAGGAGAGGATATGACTCAATTTGGGTCATAGTGGATCGACTTACGAAATCCATGCACTTCTTACCTGTTCGAGAAGACTTTAGTACAGAAAGGCTTGCGCAGTTGTATATCAATGAAATCGTATCGCGGCATGGAGTACCTGTTTCTATCATCTCAGACAGAGACAGCCGTTTTACTTCACGATTATGGCAATCAGTTCAAAAGGCACTAGGCACGAGGCTGGACTTGAGCACTTCCTATCATCCTCAAACGAAAAGGACAATCCAAACGCTAGAGGATATGTTACGAGCCTGTGTGATAGACTTTGAAGGCAGTTGGGATACTTATCTGCCATTGGTTGAATTTTCCTACAATAATGGATATCACACGAGTATCCAATGCGCACCATATGAAGCCTTGTATGGGCGTAAGTGTAGATCCCCACTCAGCTGGTTGGAAATTGGTGACAGATAGCTGACTAGGCCGGACATTATCCAAGAGACAACCGACAAAATCTCAATCATCCAAGAAAGGCTTAAAGCTACGAGAGATCGTCAGAAGAGCTACGCTGATAACCGAAGGAAACCATTGGAATTTCAAGTGGGTGATAAAGTCCTTTTATAAGTATCTCCATGGAAAGGGATCGTACGCTTCAGAAAGAAAGGAAAACTTAGCCCAAGGTATGTTGGTCCATTTGAAATACTCGAAAGAGTAGGACCGGTTGCATACAAACTAAGCTTACCCCCAGAGCTGAGTTCCATCCATGATACATTTCATGTATCAAACCTTAAGAGATGTTTAACCGACGAAACATTGGTTCTACCATTGGAAGACATTCAAATTAATGAACGGTTACACTTCATTGAAGAGCAGATTGAAATCCTCAACCATAAAGTCAAGCAATTGAGGCGTAGCAAGATCCCAATTGTAAAAGTTCGTTGGACTTCGAGGCATGGACCAGCGTACACGTGGGAAAGAGAAGATTTCATGAAAAGCAAATATCTCCATTTGTTCACAAACAAATCATAATCTGAATTTGACGAATAACTTTCGGGACGAAATTTTTCTGACATTGGGAGACTGTGACATTCTTTCATTTCTGAGTTTCAGGTTAGCACTTTATTATAGATCCTATATTTAGAATTATAAATTTATTAGGATCTAGTCATGGTGGTTAGAGTTCATCTGACTTAGTTCCCAAGTTTAGTTTGGAAGATTACGCCTCAGCAGGCAATTGATAAAGTTAACTTCTGTAATGCCAAATATTTAGAAACGTTCCAAATAAAATAAAGTTGATATTATAAACTTTTAAATTAAAATACAAAAGTCCCATTTGAATGTCCACATAATTTATTAAAAGACGGAGTTTTGAAATTAATAGTGTCATTTTATTTATGTTTGGGTAAATTATATAGTGGGTTTATTCTTATTTTGAAAAATAAAAAGTTTTATTTGGTTTGGGCCTTGACGGGCCAGCCCATTTCCTTCTTTAAAATCCTCATATAAATACCCGACTCCTTTTGAAAAACTCTCATTTTTCAATTATCGTCAGCTTAAAACTTTTCATATCTCTCTAAAATCAACCACCCTCCAGCCGATTCCATCATCAAGCAAGCTTTAGGAATTCTGTCAATCTTGAAGATCCTCAAGAAAATAAGAAAAAGGTATGATACTAGTTATCTTACTTTTGAAAACAATAAAAGTCTTCATCTTTCTTCTTCTACATCTCGATCTTGCAACTCAAATTTCTGGAAAGTAAGAGGGGGGAGATAATGCGTCAAAGACATGAAAATGTCTTCAAATGGACGATAATCTATGATCCATGTTCTCAGATCTTTACTAAAGTAGGGGAAAATCTTTTTCATGTAGAGTTTATTCATGAAAGGCATATTTCAGATTATGATAGGGTCTTGCATACATCTTTAATATATCATATCTTCCTCAAAAACTCAATAGAATCGGGAAATATTATTTCTAGAGATTATACTTATTTTGTTAACTTGAAAATGGTGTTAAGATTCTTGAAAAATGTTGAGTTTAGACCCCAAAAGACTGTCACTCAAAGAATGTGC
>NC_037544.1:26282400-26283500 GCF_001531365.2 Cynara cardunculus var. scolymus | reverse complement strand
AATGCCTCTGGGCTACCACTCTCCTTCTGGGCAGAGGCTGTCTCTGCGGCTTACTACACGCAGAATAGGTCCTTGATGGTAAAGAGATTTGAGAAGACACCCTATCAGCTTCTTCACAACAGAAGACCAAACTTCAAGTTCTTCCACGTGTTTGGATGTAAATGCTTTGTGCTAAATGACAGAGTGTCTGTAGGAAAATTTGAGCCCAAGCGAGATGATGCAATCTTCATTGGCTATGCATGGGACACTGCTGCATTTAGAGCATACATTCCTAGGACTCAAATTGTGGTTGTTAGCACAAATGTGAAATTTGGATAAGTTTACTAAAGTGTTGAAAATTCAAGCTGACAAATCACCAAATGCTACAATCACTCCAGAGTTAGAACAACTTTTTGCAGAGTGGTATGAAGATGACAAGGAGCCTGAAAGATCCTCGGCAAAAGTTGAAAGACAAGATCAAGCTTCAAGAGCTAGTCCCTCTACAACATCAATTACAGAGCGAGCACCTCCCATTTCATCCTCTGTAATACCTTCCCCAGAAGCTTCTCCACCAGAAGCTACCCAAATAGAAAGTCTTCCAGACATATCCTCAAACCAAGCTCAAGAACATATTCTAGAATCTGAATCTCAATCTCAACCACAAATTCTTGAAGAAACAGTGCCCTCTGTTCAGCCACCACATGTTACTAAATGGACCAAAAGTCATCCACAATCTCAAATCATTGGAGAACCTTCTGCCAGTGTTAAGACGCAAGCAACTGCAAATTTCTGCTTATTTGCTTGTTTTGTAAGCGAAATTGAACCTAAAACAGTGGCAGAGGCTCTAGCAGATTCCTTCTGGGTTGATGCTATGCAAGATGAGCTCGTTCAGTTTGACAGAAACCAAGTATCGACTCTTGTACCTCTACCAACTGGAAAGCTTGCAATTGGCACTAAGTGGGTTTTCCGCAATAAGAAGGATAAACAAGGCGTGGTGGTGAGGAACAAGGCCAGATTGGTTGCCAAAGGATATTGCCAAGAAGAGGGCATCGACTATGAAGAAACCTTTGCCCCTGTGGCTAGACTAGAAGCAATCTGCATCTTTCTAGCGTATGCCGCTC
>NC_037544.1:26276782-26278709 GCF_001531365.2 Cynara cardunculus var. scolymus | reverse complement strand
ACTGAGGGCGCCTCACACTCCGAGGCTACTAGGTCACCATGTGTTGGTGATCTAGGTTCCCAGAGTACTTATGTGACGAGGGAGGAGTTACAAACCTTCGCCACAGAGGTATTCAAGGGGATGGGTGAGTTGAAAAGCTTATTCTCCTCCCAACCGACAACAGAGGCTCTTGCACCACTAACAGAGGCTCTGAAGGAGTTGACTTCCACAACTTCTGAGCTCAAGGCAACCGTATCATCCCTTCAGAGCTCTGTCCTCAACAAAGATGATCTAGCAGAAGCATTCAACGCCTTGTCTCTCAACCCTTCTTCAATCCAAAAGCTTAAGACAGAACTAACAGAGGTTGTCGCCCAATTTGCAGCAGACTTTATTTCCATCGGCTACACGGATTATTCTGCCTTCAAGGACGAGATCAAAGGGATGTTCTCCTATGCGGTCTCCTATGGCATCGATTCTAAATCCTCCAGGGCTAACATTAACCATCTAGCCACTCGCAGAGAGCTAGACGCAATGGTTGAACCCCTTGGAGAGACCGTGCAGAAATACACCGACCAACTCCTCAAGGAAGCCCGAGCAAGCAACGAAGCTATAAGAGAMTGCAYGAAGAAACTCATCAAAGAAGGTGATAACTTCAGAAATAAGATCTATCGCTGCATCTCTAAAATGAAATGGGCCACAGAGATTGATATCAACACTGTCTCTGTGATTGCTGAAGAGGTCATTCAAAAGATGGAGAAGGCGGCATCCAAAGTTTTAAAGCGATTGAAGAAGGCTCCCCTTATCACTTGCAAGGCAGAGGCCACTAAAATCCATGACGATCAAGGAGGTGATGACCATGATCGTCATGAGGGGGAGAAGAAGAAAGAGGAACCAAAGAAGTCAACCTCTGCCAGACCACTAAAAATAGTGGACTCTGCTGCTGCCCTATTCTCTAAAGACAAATCTCCAGAGCCTAAGGGGAAAGGCAAGGGTAAAGCAGTAGAGGAATAGCCACATAAGGGGTCAAGCTCTGAATCGCCAGAGGAGATAAATGAAGAAGCGTATGATGACCTGAATCTTGTTCGAGCTCTAAAGGCGTCTTTGGCAGAGGCACAAGCGAGAAAGGGCAGAGCCCCCATCCCCAGAGCTGGAGAAGGCTCTTCCTCTAAAATGGCAAAGATTCCAGAGGAAACGTCGACAGGTACGTTTGCCGCTCTGGTAGGAACTGTCAACCAATCCTACAAAAGGGGTCCACCCAGAGGCCGATACTAGAAGAAGAAACCAGAATGCCAGAATCTGCCACAGTGGGGAGGGTATCTGAGATACTTGAATCTATGAGCAAGATTCCTATGCAGAAAGTGTGCACAGAGCCCGTAATCACTGTTGAGGAGATTCTGCGGTGGCGTTACTCAGTTGTGGACACAGAGCCCCTTTACGACCCAGAGCTTACAGGTATGCCCTCTGCCATCGCAAAGTTCCACTTCTCAAAGCTCACAAGGCCACCAGAGCAGATCTTCTCAAAGCATGTAATTACTTCACTCGAAACAATTTCTCCACGGACTATGCTCAAGAAGACCGTGCTATATGCTCAATATGTGGTAAAAAGGGATGACGGCAACCTATATACTTTCACAGATGCTGACCTCCACAACCTCTGTGTATTTGACCTAATATTCATTCACAAGATATTGAACAAATACATGGAGAGGAGGTCAACATATTCGATTTCCCTCAGAAGGCTGATTGAGGTTATGCGCGCTCAAGTAAAGTTCTACAGCCAGAAAGATTTTGACATCGCAATGAGGTTGTCCCAGCCAGAGCTAAAAATTTCCCCTCCAAACAACAGACCTAGTTGGCTGCTTAGACTTCATCCCAACACCATTGTCCACAATCCCATCTTTGGGTTTGTATTCCTGGACAAGGATGAGATTCTAAGGTTCTTCGATCC
>NC_037544.1:26274164-26276179 GCF_001531365.2 Cynara cardunculus var. scolymus | reverse complement strand
AAGTACAGCAGAGCCTCTGGGATGGCTCACAGAGGGTCTGCGGATTTTGTCTTCTGTGAAGATCTTGTTCTACTGTTTTTCAAAGGTTGTTAGCTGCATGTGCTTCTCACGTGACTAGGTCTTTAATCGACTTTATTTGGACGGCTTAGATGATTTCACGTGTCTAGATCTTGTCAGTAAGGTCGTTAGGAGGTAGTATAAATAGCGGCTTAGGCTTTTGTATTCAGTGTGCTTCCGAATTGTAATCGTCTTATTTTCAATTGAATGAATTGAAAAACCTTTGAAGCTATTCTCCTGTGTTCATCTTCTTCCTCATATTAATTGTGTGTTCTTGGTTTAATTACTCTGTTATGTTCTTATTATTGTTTCCGCTGCACTGTAATCATCCTAAAGTTCATTCAGAGTAATAGATCAATATCAAAGCTAAATTTACAGGTCCAACCAAAGCTTCAGACGTCATCTTCTTGGATATTCACCTTTAAACCTATGAGTTCTCACGGCCCCACTTTTAATGCTTTATTTATTTTATTGGGGGAAAAGCATGAGATTAAGCAAACTATGCATGTTTATTTATTTAAACCATTGGACTAAAGAACTGTTTAGTCAAGCCTTGTTTGAAACCATCGGACTAAAGAACTGTTTAGTCAAGTTTATTATGTCATGAAATATTGACTGTTCTTGCACTTTGAAATAAATGCTAAGTTGATGTGCTTGTGAGTATGTTTCCAAATAAAGTCCCCGTCCGTAAACGCTACTTGTTAACTCGGGCACATTCCCGGGCCGTGGTATTGTGGATAGCCGCTATTGTATTGACAGTCTCACCCAGAAAGGGGTGCACATTAGCTATGTTTTCTTAGTTTAATCATGTGGAATTTGGACCACCGCTGAATTAGTACTACTACGAACTGTGGGACTTAAGTAAGTGTACGGGCTACTTATGGTCGTTCGTAAAATAATGGGGCACGTTGGTCAGGTAAGGCTCAGTAGCGTCTCAAGTTTATACATCATGGTAGATTTACATTTATTCAGTGCAAAAAGTTATGTTTAAGTTTGCAAATAAATGGTTTATGTATTATAATGTTTTATGCATGTGAAAACCCGTGAGCTCACCAACTCTTTGTAGTTGACTCGTTTTATGTTCCATGCTTTTCAGGTTGTAAGTAAGAAAGGAAGCACTTTGGGAGCATACTTGTGGCAAAACCTATTAAGTTCGCAATGGAAGTTTTTGTAAAAGAAATATTTATCAAAATTTGGTTATGATGCTAAACTCTATTTATTTTTGTAAAATCTGAAAGGTGTTATTGATTAACTGCTGTTGTGACTCGCTTACCTGTTGCATCCCGTGATTCTGCTTTAGCGGGGTGTGACACGAACAAAATTTCACACTCCTTCTCAAATATAGATTCCACTATGAAAAGTTTTCAAATCACATAGAAAAAATTGAAATACTGATTTGTATTAAAAAATACAGATATTTTCAACAATTGAATTTGAGTTAAACACAGTTCAATAAATTGAACTGTTTTTAAGAACAAATCAAATTTTCAAATTTAACATGCCTAACTTAGATACTAGAAAGCTAAAGCATTTTTCATCTAAAGCTTTCATAAATAAGTCGGCGGGTTGAAATTTTGTAATTACAAAATCCAATTCAATAGTTCCTTTTTCAACATGATCTTTAATAAAGTGATACCAGATATCTATATCTTTGGTCTTAGTGTGTTGAACAGGATTACAAGATATTGCTATTGCACTCTCCGAATCACAATAAATGGGAATTTTATTAAAATGAAAGCCGTAACCTCTGAGCTGTGTCTGCGTCCATAGTACTTGAGAACAGAAGCTAGCAACAGATACGTATTTTGCTTTAGCGGTAGAGATGGATACACGGTTTTGTTTTTTGGAAACCCAACTTACAAGTTTATCTCCCATAAATTGTAGATGACCCGAGGTACTCTTCCTGTCCAACATACAACCTGCGTAATCTGCATCTGAGTATGCTGTTAGTTCAAAGC
>NC_037544.1:26271396-26273274 GCF_001531365.2 Cynara cardunculus var. scolymus | reverse complement strand
TCACTTATACGTTGTATTTATGTTTCTGTATTTTCAGTTCCAACTATCAACACTGAGCCTGTGTTCAGTGATCGCTGAAGAACTTGTATTGTAATTCAATCAGAGACAGTGATAGTTCAGGAAGACAACAGTCACACCAAAGAACCTTCAGCTAAAGTCAAAGACTGAAACTGAAGATTAAAGACTGGCGAGTACGTGATCTGAAGCGGTACTCAGTAATTACACGTCTGTCTACATATGTGTGAAGACTGCTCAAGCCTCAGCGAATACTGAAGAGACCTCCAGGTTATTCCAGCATTCAGCGATCAAAGGAAGCTTGCCAAGCACGATTGTTGTTGTCTTGTCCTTATGCACGCGAAGGACAAAACCATACCCTTTCTAATAGTTAATACGGTACGGAGCCGACTAGTCGACTCTATTGCCCACCAACTTTAGGTAAGGATGTCTTCTCATGAATAGTCCTTTTTGTACTTGTTAGCTCTAATATTCTCTTAATGTAAAAGTATGAAAAAGTATTCTGCAAGTGTTGACAGAAGGGTATCTTTCACAGAAGACAACAGAGGACTAGCAACAGAAGCTGTTTCATCGTGCAAGTAAAGTTCAACTGAACCTCTGATGTCTCTCACAGAGGTTTTGGAAAATGGTCATCTGACAATAAGATCATACAAGTCTACTACAGCAGAGCCTCTGAGATGGCTCACAGAGGGTCTGCGGATTAGTCTTCTATGAAGATCCTGTTCTACTATTTTTCAAAGGTTGTTAGCTACATGTGCTTCTCACGTGACTAGATTTTAATAGACTTTATTTGGACGGCTTAGATGATTTCACTTTCTAGATCATGTCAGTAAGGTCCTTATGGTCTAGTATAAATAGCAGCGTAGGCCTTTGTATTCAGTGTGCTTCCGAATTGTAATCGTCTAAATTTCAATTGAATGAATTGAAAACCTTTGAAGCTTTTCTCCTATGTTCATCTTCTTTCTCATATTAAACTATGTGTTCTTGGTTTATTTACTCTGTTTTGTTCTTATAATTGTTTCCGCTGCACTGTAATCGTCCTAGAGTTCATTCAGAGTAATACATCAATATCAAAGCTGAATTTACAGGTCCAACAATTGGTATCAGAGCAGGAATTGAATTCTTATTCGATTAATTCTGTTTTTGGTATTAATCTGCCTTTTCTAGAACACCAGTTTTCTCCAGTTTACCCTATTTAATTTAATTTCAGTGGCGAGCTTGGTCAATACCTCATTCATGAGCACTGGATCTCAATCAAAGCCTCCTACACTTATCATAGATGAATATCCGCAATGGAAAGAACACATGATCTACTTTTTGGAGGGAATTCACCCCAGAATTTGTGAATTTCTCTACAATCCTCCATATGTGCCAATGAATTTGATTCCAAGATTTCCAGCTACTGGTACAACCCATGAAGTACCTGAGCACTTTGAGCCCAAACCTATAGCAAACTGGAACAATGAAGAAAAAGAATTGGTTGAATTTGAAAGTGAATGCAAAAGGATGTTGATCATGGCTATACCTCATGAGATCTTCAAGTGTATTCATCATTGCCATCTGTCTATGGACATTTGGGGAGAATTGGAGAAACAAATCGAAGAAGTGAAGAAGACTCTCGAGAACAACAGAGCCATGTGTATTGATGAATATTAGAGCTTCAAGGCTAAGGAGAATGAATCTCTACACAGAGGATGAGATCTTCTGTGGAATGGCAAATATTGACTCAGACTCCTTATTCTTCTGAACTAATTGATTCATATCATTTGGAGCATTACAAGCTAAAAGAAAAACTTTCTCTTTGTGAAAAAGAAGTTATTCTTCTCACAGAGGAAAGGAACAGATTTTTTAAAATGTTCACAG
>NC_037544.1:26268126-26270446 GCF_001531365.2 Cynara cardunculus var. scolymus | reverse complement strand
AGAAGGTGCCAAAACTTTTGAAGTATCTTGTTCTCAGAGGTCAACTCATCAGAACCTCTGACGCTTCTATCAGAGGCTTTGTGGGATTGAACTGAGCAAGTTCTCATCTCTCTGAGGATTTTCAAACCATTTAGGTAAATAAAGGTGTAACATGCTAGAAGACCCCGCACATATCACAGAGGCTCTGTTACCCTTAGGCCTCTGTCAGAACTCTCTTATAGTTCTTTATTATTGATATGGTGCGCGTGGTTCTGTGGATAAGGGTTAAAGGACATCACGCGCATGTCAGAAACGGGGGTGCACGTCATCAATCGCACGTCTTCCCAACATTGCGTGTCCTATTTTTGATTCGTCACACCCTATAGCCACTCATCACGTTATTTCTCCCAATAAACGGTTCGCTTTCAAATCCTCACTATAAATACCCCTTCCCCCCAAAACGTAAACCTTTACAATATCCTTCTTCTCCGACGAACCTGCAAATTTAGAGCTTCACTAAAAACCTGCAATTATGTTTTCATCTTCAGCCTCCGCTCAATCTGTTAATGTCTCAAGCGACAACGAGGTAACCCAATCCCAAGCCCTAACTTCTCACGCTCTATCATTTTTTCAAAATCGATACGAGAAAGTAGTTCTAGTCAAGAAACCTAACAATTATTACTTCGCTCCATCTCATTCAGGTTTCCCTTAATTTGCTTATCCCTTCCTTGAAATTCTTCGTAACCATCCATTATATAATGCTCTCTCAGCCACCAAACCTACACCTGAAACATATATTACCAATTCTTACTAAGCTCATATATCACTACCTTGGACAACTCTGGATTAAGCATCGTTGGTTATGCTTCTCACCTAATCACCAAATCCCTAGTACCTATGGAACTAAACGTTAATACCCTGCGAACAGCCCTCCGCCTACCTTCCTTAGCAACTCTCAATTTGGATACCTTCACCCCAACCCCAACCCCAACAGATGCTGAACTAATTCAATTCCTTGAATTTCATTCCTACTCTGCCAAGACGAAAATTATTAAAAGGACTGCATTCAAACGGAAAGGCCTTCCCCCAATTTGGAATACCCTCTTTTCCATAATCAATTGCTGCCTAACAGGGAAGGTCAGCAGCCATGACCAAGCCTCTCACACAATGCTTTCCATTGTATATGGAATATATTTCAACCTGCCCCTCGATTACGCACAACTCATATTCGACGACATGGTGGGTTTAATCAAGAAGAAGTGCGCGACACAGAGGGGTGAGAAGTCAAAAGTAAAGGCGCAGAAGAAGGCCAAAGAGTATCTCAATCATCCAAACCTTATCCTACAGAGGTTCTTTGATCTGGTCTTTGGCGAAATGATTGCAGAGAAGCTGCCCTCTGCCGAGCCTAATGCCAGATTGTATCCAATGAAGGAGTTCCACCCCACAGAGCATGAGCTAAGGTACAGAAGCCCCAGACCTCTATCGAAAGCCATGCTCAAATATCTTAGCCGCGGAGATAGGAAAGAGTACAAACGTGGATACAGTAGACCAGAGCCGGTCCCTGAAACCCCTCCACGCATAGGTATCCCCCTAGGTGAGAAAGTGCAAAAAATGAGAGTAGAGGGAAGAAGGGAGGAGCCAGCAGAGGCTAGAGAGGTGAGTGAGAACAGACCGAGAGTAGCAAGTCCCCCACCAAAGAAGACTCAGAAGGGTGTTGACTCTTCTGAGAAGAAGAAAGGGAAGAAGAGACCCGCAGAAGAAGAGGGTCCAAGCAGTCCTCTGCAAACCCCAAAAAAGAAGAAATCAAAGAAGGCCCAACCCGCAGAGGTTGTGGTCACAGAGGCTGTAATCCCAGAAAGCCCTGCAGATGCTGCTCCAAAGCGCAGAAGGTTGCGCAAGGTGGTTCACGAAGAGTCCCCAACAGTTTAAATACACGAAGTAATCTTCCAAATTCAACAAGAGTTTAAAGCGACTACAGAAGTAGCTGATTTGGGGACAGAGGTCGTATTAGACGACGAAGAAGAAGAGTTGGAGATAGAAGAGGGAGTAAGAGATGCCGAAGGCACACATCTTAGCCCCCCTCCTAGTGCTACCCACATTTCAAGGGACCCTTTTTCTAGAGGGAACCCCTATTGAACAAGTCGTGCACACGCTGAACCCTACCCAAACCAACCTCGCAGAGGACATTCTTTCGTCCTCTGTCGAATGCACTGCCCGGGAACCACAACATACTCCAACATCCTCTCAAAAGGATGCTGGTTTTAAAATAAGAGTCCATTCGCCCAAGGACTCTTCACAACCCAAAGAGGCATCCGTTGCCTCCCCTCACAAGAGTGAACAA
>NC_037544.1:26265696-26267746 GCF_001531365.2 Cynara cardunculus var. scolymus | reverse complement strand
AGCCCTTCAGAGCTCTGTTCTTCATAAAGACGACCTCACAGAAGCTTTCAATGCTCTGTCTCTCAACCCTTCCTCAATCCAAAAGCTGAAGACAGAGTTATCAGAGGTAGCCGCCCAGTTTGGTGCTGATTTCATCTCCGCCGGCTACACAGACTTTTCCGCCTTCAAGGATGAGATCAAGCAGATGTTCTCATCTGCAGTACCTATGGCGTTGATACCAAATCCTCCAGGGCAAACATCAACCATCTAGCCACTCGCAGAGAGCTAGACGCAATGGTCGAAGCCCTAGGAGAGATCGTGCGTAAATATACAGACCAACTCCTCAAAGAAGCCCGAGCTTTCAACCAACCAATAAGAGACTGCACTTCAAAGCTCGTCAAAGAGGGTGACACCTTCAGAAGCGAAATCTATCGCAGCCTCTCTAAAATGAAGTGGGCCACAGAGATCGACATAAGCAACGCTTCTGTGAACGCTGAGTTGGTGATCGAGAAAATGGAGAAGGCGGCTACCAGGATCTTGAGGCGATTGAAGAAGGCTCCCCTTACTACTTGCAAATCAGAAGCCACCAAAATCCATGACGATCAAGGAGCTGATGACCATGATCGTCATGAGGGGGAGAAAAAGACTGAAGAGCCTAAGAAGACAACCTCTGTCAAACCACTAAAAATAGTGGACTCTACAGCTGCCCTGTTCTCAAAAGATAAATCTCTAGAGCCTAAGGGGAAAGGCAAGGGTAAAGCTGTAGAGGAGTCGCCATAGAAGGGGTCAAGCTCTGAGACGCCAGAGGAGATAAATGAAGAAGAGTATGATGAGCCAGACCTAGTTCGAGCGTTAAAGGCGTCTTTGGCAGAGGCACAAGCAAGAAAGGGCAGAGCCCCTATCCCCAGAGCTGGAGAAGGCTCTTCCTCCAAAATGGCGAAGGAGGAAACGTCCACGGGTACGTTCGACGCTCTAGTAGGAACTGTCAAGCCAATCCTACCAGAGGGCTCTACCCAGAGGCCGATTCTAGAAGATGAAGAAACCAGAATACAAGAATCTGCCACAGTGGGAAGGGTTTCTGAGATCCTTGAATCGATGAGCAAAATTCCTACGCATCAAGTGCACAGAGCCCGTAACCACTGTGGAGGAGATTCTGCGATGGCATTACTCTGCCGTGGACACAGAGCCCCCTTATGATCCAGAGCTTACAGGAATGCCTTCTGCCGCTGCAAAGTTTCACTTCTCAAAACTTACAAGGCCACGCGAGCAGGTCTTCTCAGAGCACGTGATAACTTCTCTTGAAACCATATCTCCAAGGACTATGCTGAAGAAAACCATGCTTTATGCTCATTATGTGGTGAAGAGGGATGACGGCAACCTATACACTTTTACAGATGCTGACCTCCACAACCTCTGTGTATTTGACCTGGTCTTCTTGCACAAAATTCTTAACAAGTACATGGAGAGGAGGTCAAGCTATTCAATTTCCCTCAGAAGGTTGATCGAAGTAATGCGCGCTTAAGTAAAATACTACAGCCAGAAGGACTTCGATATCGCGATGAGGTTGGCCCAACCAGAATTAAAGATTTCCCCTCCAAAGAACAGGCCAAGTTGGTTGCTTAGATGTCATCCCAACACCATTGTCCACAATCATGTCTTTGGGTTTGTGTTCTTGGACAAGGATGACATTCTAAGGTTCTTTGATCCGGCAAAGGTGAACAAGTATTCAACAGAGTCACTTGAGTGGGTGTTCAACCTAGTAGCAGCAGAGGTGCACATTGGACATTTAAGGGCGGACGAAGTGACCGGTATTCTTGAAGCAATCAAAGTTCAAGTCTCCTTCAGAGAGTGGATTTTCAAAGTCTACAAAACTATCAAGTCAGATCTGCAATTTGCCGTAGAAGACTATCCAGACTCTGCTGTAGACTAATCTTCTATAATAGTATAGGCCTGAGAAACAAATTTTTCTATTCTTTCAATTTTGTAATTCTTTTTAGAGGATGAGTTTAATCTCCTCTTGTAATTCTTTCATTTAGTCATTTCTTGCATCCTTTTGTCCAATTTTACTTTT
>NC_037544.1:26253924-26265111 GCF_001531365.2 Cynara cardunculus var. scolymus | reverse complement strand
TGTTCATCTTCTTTCTCATATTAAACTGTGTGTTCTTGGTTTATTTACTCTGTTTTGTTCTTATAATTGTTTCCGCTGCACTGTAATCGTCCTAGAGTTCATTTAGAGTAATAGATCAATATCAAAGCTGAATTTACAGGTCCAACAGTACTATTCACTGTAGCAAAGGACAAGCCTTCCTCTTAAGACTTGACACGCATTATAACCCTACCATATTGCACTAAATGAACATTTAATGCATTGGGTATAAATAGAAGTGTTTCTTCTCCATGCAGAGGGCGTGCAACTCACTCTCATAACCTAAAGCATTCTCTAGCTTAAGTAAAAGAACTTTTCTTTACAACATTTCTTTTCTCATTTGCTAAGATTCTTTGCATAACCAAAGATTGTTTAGATAGGTTTTCTTACCTTATCTTTCTGCAAACAGTCTTGTAAATTTTGTATTGATCTTCTCTATCAATATACATTTTAAATCTGAAAATATTGTGTTTGTATTCATCCCGCCGTTCTACAAACTGTTTTACTTATCTTGTAGACCCTCAAGGGACCAACAAGTGGTATCAGAGCTGTGTTCTATCTTCTGTAAGTTTTTTAACTGTTTTTCTGCATTAGTTTATTTCTTTCTCTATATAACTTTACTGCTTTTAAATTGATTTGCAAATTACAAACACACACACACACAAGACAATGCCTCTCTTGCCAAACCTCCCCGGTTCGTCCGTGACAACTTTTGTCTATGGAAGAACTGGATGTCCCTCTTTCTTGAAGGTGTGGATCCTGAAATTTCACATTACATAGAAAATGGACCATATGTACCATTTGCTATTGCTCCGGCTGTTCCAG
This sequence comes from Cynara cardunculus var. scolymus, assembly GCF_001531365.2. NCBI lineage: Eukaryota > Viridiplantae > Streptophyta > Magnoliopsida > Asterales > Asteraceae > Cynara > Cynara cardunculus. The sequence goes on along the minus strand of NC_037544.1, from coordinate 26,264,268 downwards.
CAACAGCTACGACTGTCGTGATTCCTGAACGGCAGATTCCAAAGCTCTCTCATCAGTGGAGTGATGAAGACACTCGCGCTATGTCTATAATAGCTATGTCTCTTCCTGACGAAATTTATAACTATGTGATGAAGCTCAAGACTTCTAAATCCATGTGGGACACACTTTGTGTTCAATATGAAGGAACCACTCAGGTTCAAGAAACTAGAAAGATCAATTTAGTAAGGCAGTACAAAAGCTTTCTCTATGGAAAGTCTGAAACGATGTCTAAAGTACATCAACGTTTAATTGTCTCCTTATTGATCTAAGGGCTGTAGGCAGGGAATATTCTTCTGAAACTTTAACTAAGTTTCTAGAATGTCTTCCTGAGTCTTGGGACACCTTTTTCATGTGTCTTAGGATGTCCAATTACATGTCCATTCTTTCCCTCTCTACTCTCTACTCTCTAAGGGATTCTGCTTAACAATGAGCAATCTCGTCAACTGAAGAGGAATCTAGTCAAAGATTCCAGAGAAATGAAAAGCTCTCCTTTAGCTTTGATCTCTGAAGCTTCTTCAGTTGAAATCCCTTCTACCCCTTTTATTTCTTCTCTTCCTCCTGCTGTTATTACAGAGATAGACTCTTCTATCTCTGAGGATATTCCAGAATCTGATCTAGTAGATTTTGATGAATCCCTGGCCCTCTTGACTAAGTCTTTCAGGAGGTCTGCCAACAAAAGCAACTACTGCAGATCTCCTCAGTTGCCCATCAGGGAAAAGCCAAAGTCTGAAAGAATAGACAAGGCTTTAGATGTCTGCTACAATTGTCACCGGCCTGGACATTTTACAAGTGGATGTAGATCGAAGAAAGCTGCGATGCCATCTTTCAAAACCCCATCCTCTTTCAGGACTAAGGTTGAAAAGTACTTAAAACGGAAGGAAAAGTACAGGAAGGTGAAGAACAACTAGCGAAAGGCTAAGGGCCTTGTCGCTGAAGAGCATGACTGGGCTGACTCATCCGATGAATCATCTTCTAACGAGGAAGATACAGCCTATCTTTGCTTGATGGCCAAAGATGAAAATGAAGAGTCTTCAGGAGCATCTTCTTCTTCTTCTGAGCCATCTATCTCTTCTACTACTCAGGACGTCAAAGGTATATGGTATCTTGACAGCGGATGTTCAAGACATATGACCGGAGACAAATCCCTGCTAACTCATTCAAGGAAGAAAGAGGACCTTCCGTAACCTTTGGAGGTAACGGAAAAGGATATACCAGAGGTTTTGGTATATTAACCTATGGTGTAACAATGTTCAAACGTGTTGCATATGTTGAAGGACCGAAGCACAATCTTCTTAGCATCAGTCAGCTGTGTGATAAAGCCTACACATTAAAATTCTCGAAGAATTCATGTCACGTTCTTGACAAAGATGATAAGGTTGCCCTAACTGGTTCTCGCCTAGAGAATGTATATATCATCAATATGAATTCCTCTCTCACTGAGAACAACTGCTTCTTCTCTAAGGCCTCGTCAGACGTTAACTGCCTATGGCACAAACGGTTTTATCATCTCAACTTCAAGACACTCAGCAAGCTGTTATGAAATGATCTTATCATTGGTCTTCCTCAACACTCTTTCGCAAAGGAATCTCTTTGCTCAGCATGTGAAATAGGAAAACAAACAAGAGCTAGCTTTAAGTCTAAGCAAATCTCTTCAGTGACTGCACCTCTTCAGCTATTGCATATGGATCTCTTTGGTCCAGTCAACGTGCAATCAATAGTTGGAAGGAAGTTTACACTTGTCATTATTGATGAGTATGCCAGGTAATCTTGGGTCTTCTTTCTTAGATCCAAAGATGAAGCAGTTGAAGAAATCATTTCGTTCATCAAGAAAGTAGAAGTACTCAACAACATTAAGGTACGATCTATTAGAAGTGACCATGGGACTGAATTCAAAAACAGTACTATGGATAACTTCTTTGAGGACAAGGGAATCTCTCACTATCTTTCTTAAGTGAGGACTCCTCATTGGATAAAAGGAGAAATTGAACAATCATTGAGGTTGCTCGATCAATGCTCAGCGATTCCTATCTTCCTACTCAATTCTGGGCTGAAGCTGTCAACACCGCTTGTTTCACTCAAAATCAAACGCTGATCGTGAAAAGATTCAAGAAGACAGCCTATGAACTTTTCATGGAAGAAAACCTGCTATAAGTTTTTTTCATATATTTGGTTGTACTTGTTACATTCTAAACAATCGCGACCAACTTGGAAAGTTCGACCCCAAAACTGATGAAGGAATCTTTCTTGGATATTCTTCAATATCCAAAGCCTTCAGAGTATTCAACAAATGAAGACAAACGATAGAAGAATCTATTCATGTCACCTTTGACAAATCTCAATCAGCTAATTCAAAACCCATCTTAAATGATGAGGATGAATTAGAAAACTAGATGTTCTCTCACTATGGACAACCTGAAGCCTCCTACAGTGCTCCTCTCAACACTAGATCTTCTGAAGCTGAAGATGATCCACTCATCATTCCAGTTACAACTAGTCACTCCAACGCATCTTCTTTAGAGATCGCTGCCGTGCCCATTAGCTATGTTCCTCCTTCTACTTCAAACACTGATCAATCAATGAAGGAAATGCCTTCAGTATCTGAACCTATTTCAGTCGCTGAATCTGAGGCTCCTTTGACGATAGTTCCTATTGCTGCAAATACTGCAGCTGAAGCCTCATCTTCTGTTCCTGAACTCACCTACTCAGATGAAATTCCTCTACCGGCTCAGTGATGGACAAAAGACCATCCAATTCATCAAATTCTTGGTGTCTTTTTGTCAACTTTCTTTCTTTAGTTGAACCCAAGAAAATCAATGATACTATCTCTGACCCTAGTTGGGTCCTTGCCATGTAAGAGGAGCTCATTGAGTTTGATAGGAACAAAGTCTGGTACCTTGTCCCACGTCCATCTGACAAATCAATGATAGGCACCAAATAGGTTTAGCGCAATAAGTTGGATGAAGATGGTGTGGTTACCTGTAACAAGGCTCGACTTGTTGCTCATGGTTATAAACAAGAAGAAGGGATCGACTATGATGATACATTCGCACCAGTGGCTAGACTCAAAGCAATTCGATTCCTTCTAGCCTTTGCTGCCCATAAAGACTTCTAAGTCTACCAAATGGATGTAAAGAGCGCTTTCCTAAATGGGAAACTTCAAGAGGAAGTTTATGTCGAACAACCTCCAGGGTTTCTCGATCCTAAGTATCCAAACTATGTCTATAGGTTGGATAAAGCTCTTTATGGATTAAAACAGGCTCCTCGTGCATGGTATGATACCCTTTCCTCATTTCTCATCTCTGAGAAATTCTCTCGTGGAAAAATTGACCAGACCTTATTTCTTAGGAAAGTTAAGGGTCACATCATTCTCGTCCAAATTTATGTCGATAATATTATATTTGGTTCCACTAATCCCTCTTTGTGTTTTCGGTCCGCTGATCGCATGAAGAAAGAATATCAGATGAGCATGATGGAAGAATTAACATTCTTTTTAGGCCTCCAGATCAAACAATCAGATAAAAGTATATTTATCAATCAAAGTAAGTATGTTCGTGACATGAAGAATTTTGATCTATCCAACAATTCATCTATGAAGACTCCAATAGCTCCTCCACTCTCTCTCAATAAGGATCCAAATGGAAAGCCTGTAAACGTTACTGTTTATAGAGGAATGATCGGCTCCCTGCTGTATCTAACAGCTAGTCGGCCCGATATCATGTACTCTACATGCTTATGTGCAAGATATCAAGCTGAACCAAAGGAATCACATCTGATTGCACTCAAACACATCTTCATATATTTTAAGGGAACTCCTAACATGGGTCTCTGGTACTCTAAAGGTTAAAGTTTTGAACTAATCGGTTATTCGGATAGTGATTTTTCAGGTTGCAAAATTGATAGGAAAAACACCACTGGAGGCTGTCAGCTTCTAGGTGGAAAGTTGGTGAGCTGGACAAGCAAAAAGAAAAACTCAGCGTCTACATCAATAGCTAAAGCTGAATACGTAGCCGCTGGTAGTTGCTGTGCCCAAATATTTTGGATAAAAAACCAGCTAATGGACTATGATCTTCAGTTTTCAAAGGTTCCTATCTATTACGATAGCACTAGTGCTATTGCAATTGCAAACAACCCTGTACTTCACTCCAAGACCAAACATATTGAGATCCGATATCATTTTATCAGAGATCATGTTATGAATGGTGATATTGAACTTCACTTCGTTTCAACTGAGTATCAACTCGCTGACCTTTTCACCAAGCCTCTTGATGAGACAAGATTCAACATCTTGATCAGGGAATTGGGGATGTTAAACACTGAAGACTAATCTTCAGCTATTAAACATCACTCAGTAAGTGAAATGATTCAGTGCTTTATCTCTGACACTGAACTTTTGAGTAAATATATTTATTCTCTCTAAGGTATGATTACTCTTCTCTTTTCTTCAACTTAAAACCTTCACTGAAGCTTTTCTTCTTCAGTGACTAACGTTTTAAAAGTTGGTTTCAGTGATCCTCTTATCACTGACCATAAATAAGTATATATTTATACTTATTCTCTTAAAAATAAAAAATGATCACTTCACCTTTTCGATCAGTCATTAAAATATTTTTAAATGCCAGTTTCAGTGATTCTCTTATCACTGACACTGATGTCTTAAAACCTTCACTGAAGTCTTTCATCTTCCGTGACAAAGTGTTTTAAATGGTCTTTTCAGTAGTTAAATACTGTATGACTCTTCATTTTCTTAAAAACCCTTCGTTTTTAAAAGAAAATAGTTAATGAACCGTCTTAATGACGACATTTTCTATTTACTATGCACAACGCTTTGAGACGCGCAAAAATGTAATGTCATTACGCTACCTTATTTAATGCCATCCAATCATGGATGAGAACGTGCCGGTTATCATCATGGCCCCTTTTTCCCAACCGTCGTCTTTTCACTCTCTCATATTTATTCTCTCTCCTTCTACCTATAAATATGAGACCTCTCCTCCACATTTCTCTTTACGCTTTCAAAATTCTAAGACAAACCTCTGCCAAAATTTCCAAAGCAAGAACTCTCTCTACTTTCTCAAGAACTTCTCGACCTTACCTTCTAAACCCTTAAGGTCAATATCTCTTTTCTTTATCTTCTTCTAAGAAAGATGTTTAATATGTTTAAGAAACTTGTTCTCTTAAAACATTAAACACCAAAGATTATTTAACCAACTTTTACTTGGTTATAATCTTATTTCTGTATACACATTCTACTTGAAAAACCCTAAATATTCTTTAAGGATTTTTCAAAAGAAGTTTTTATTAATTCGAAAAATTTTCTATATTCTTCTCCCAAAACAAATCTTGGTTTTACTAATAATATATTTCATCTTATTCTTATTAAAAACATATGGCTGCCAAGAACGTTAGCTTTTCTCTTGATGAGGTATCCTTCAAGGACAACAATCACATTGCCTTGTTGGATATCCCCTCATCAAAGGTGGACTTCCAAGAAGCGGTCGACTTTCTCAAACAGTCGTCGCTTGGCTTCGCACTCAACCATGAACCCATCATGGTGAAAGAACTTCTCCAGCAGTTCTGGTTCACTGCTAAGGTTGTCGATGTCGAGGTCAAGCCTGGAAGACAAGTTGAATAGGTCAATTTCACCTTCAACCGCATGGAAGTGAAGTTTGGCGTGAACACCTTGAGGACAGCTCTTCGCATTCCCAAAGGCCCCTAAGACAGCGAACCCATAACTGCCGAGATCATCGAGTGTCTTGACGCCATTGGCTATCAATGGCCAATGAAGAAGGACTCAAATGCTCCCAAGAAGTTCTTGTCGAAGATCGAGAAGAACAGGATGTCAGCTGTCTGGCAATACCTATTCTCTCACTTCATACAGTACATGGGTGGAAAGACTAGAGGCCAGGACCAGGCCTCTAGGATCGCCTTGACCATAAGCATATCTGCGATTCAGCGTCGCAATATAAATTATGTTGCGGTCATTTTCGATGACCTGGTGCTCAAGCTGAACAAGCGCCAGCAAGAAAAGGTGGTGCCTTACATCAGGTTCCTTTCGATGGTCTTTGCGAAGATCTTTGGAGATCATTACTTCACGGAAGGTAACCTCCAGGTTTTCAAGCTTGTATCCAGGATTCTGGATCATAAGCTGAGGGACAGTGATGTGGCGCTAACTTCTATTGTGTCCATCACTACCTCTTCTCCTCATGTGGTGAAGACAAAGGAAAACCCCCTGCATCTAGCCCAGCCACCAAAACCTCTTCAAAACGACCCTCTCAACCAACTCTTGGTTCTCCTYAGAGAGCCAAGAAGGCCAAAAACGGGATAGCCACGTCTCTGGCTGAAGCCTCTCGACAAGTTTCAGCTATTGAAACTAGCCTTAACCCCGAGACGCCTTTAGCTAACCCTCCCAGCACTGTCGTATTAGTGGCACCTACCCCATCCGCCTCAGTGACCCAAATCACTGAACGTGTGAATATCAGCACCGCCACTACTGAACACCCACGTCTCTTCTTCACCATTTTCTCTTCTCCTCCTTCTTTGGTCTGTACACGTGTCGATGATGTATCAACGATTGTCCTCCCTGATATTGAGACATACACCACTGGACCTGAGGTTGCTCCTCTCGAAGCCCCTCAACATATGGATGTCCATCCTTTCGACGACATCTTTGCTCACGCTAGTGACAATCCTTTTGATGTCATTGATGGCCCCTCAAGTATTCCATCTTCCCACCCCTTCATTTCTACTAACCTCGAGCCTTTTATTGCTCACACTTCCTCTCTTAGAGGTCCTTCTTCTACACATCAGCCAAATGCTGAAGAAGAGGAAGAGGAAGAGGACGAGGGCGAGAAGGAAGTTGGAGAGGATGAAGAGATTGATGATAACTATGATATGGCATCTGACGTGAAACTCCTCCTCCCCGCTGTTGATTCAATTCCCTCCAGGATAACTGAAGTTCACCAAGAGATGCCTCGCAAGGCTGAATTTAATGCGAACCTCTCACCTCTCCAAGCGGACGTTCAAGAAGTTTAGAGTCACCTCCTGACTCTCCAAGAAGTTGTTCGAGCCAACACTGGCGCCATTGTTGTTCTCTCCAGCGGGACTGAAGATGCTCAGGCCCTCGCCATTCAACAGACCGGACTTCATCAGCAGATCCTGGATGTTGTCCGTCAACCAGCTCTAGTGATCCCACCTTATTTCTTTGCTGATGATCGTGCTCAGCTCAATGAGACGCATGAGGCAACGACCACTCTAGCCAGTGCTCTGTCAAGGTTAGAGGATATGATGGTTCTCCAGCATCAGCGCTTGGACGAACTCTCTGGCTTATACTCTCAAGTATTAGCCAGAGAGAGGGAGATGAGGTCCAACACTGCTGGACCATCGAATGTTGTTGCTGCTCCTGATCCTACTGCTTCTCCAACATCCATTGTAGTTGAAGCTCAAGTTGAAGCTCCTAGAGCTGAAGCGGATGCTGCTCCTGTAATCCCGACCACCAAACTGTTTCAGCTGAGGTAGTCGATGTCATCCCTAGGGATGATGCTTCTACTATCACCGCTGCTGTTGGTGATGATGATGATGAAGACGAAGATGATGATGATGATGAAGACGAAGATGATGATGATGAAGATGATGAACCTACCATCCCAGACCCCGGAAGTGACCTAGATGGTGACGGTGACGATGATGATGAAAATGACTTTACCATCAAGTATCAGAAGCCAACAACCGTTGCCAAGGGAGTCACCCTCAGGTATTCTGCATCACAGAGGGAGCAAAAGGAAAGAGATTCTACTCCATCAAAGAACCAGGACCCCAAGTCGAAAGGCAAAGCGGTCGCTGAAGAAGGGAATCTGAAGGTATTGTTCAATATCCCTCAACAACCCTTATTTGAAGATTCTACCTCTCTGGTAGTAATCACTTTAAAATATCAACTTCAAATTCCATCAACCACCTGCGGTCGACTAGAATGGGTCCCTGAAAACCCTATCTCCAGTGCTCCCATCGACCAGCAGATAACTCAGCTAAAGGAGTCATTCGACCAGACTAGAGTAAAAATTCCTCTTCGTACCTCTAGTGGAGGTGAGTTTGACTTCCTTTCAGAATCTAAAAGACTCGAGGCATTACAGGCTGAAGAAGAGCTAGAACTTAAGAAGAAGCAGACTGAAGACAACTTAAAGATGGCCAAGTCACAAGATGCAAAGATTCTCCCCAAGAGAAAGTCCAAGAAGGTGAACGTTGTCCAAGCCCAGGCTAAACTTCTTTCAATTGCAGAAGCTGAGCATGAGAAGAACCTGAAGCAGGTGGAAAAGGACAAGCGATGGAGCGAAGCAAGGCTGAAGAAAAGAGTCAGTCCCCGCCCGATTATCAGTGTCAGCATCAGCGGACATTCAAAAGACGGTGGAACACTGGTCTCAATGCTCATCACCAGGGACAATCTCTATGCCATCACCGAGTACCCTTCCCACCTTGGTCGATATGGATACAGCAAATGGATGGAGATCAGGCAAGCCATTCAGCGATCCAAGTCAAGACATAAGGCGATTATCGAGGACACCATCAGCGATCTCATCAAATGGATGTCCTGGTATGTCGCAATCCCTGACAAGCCTTCTCTAAAGAAAGATGGGAAGAAGAAACTCAAGATCTCTGATCCTAATGATGGACCATTCCTAAGGAATGAACAAGAAACAAGGTTCTCCTTAGATGAAGTCCTGAAGGGTCATCAGAGTATAGACATTTCTATTCTGAATCTTGACTTGCCAGATAAGGGTCCCTATACACCCAATGTTATGCATTTTAAATCTGAGTTAGGAGTTATATTCCTTGACTACGAAGGTGAAGTCAGATTTCAGAGAATGTCAGAGCTACATCTATGTCTAATGGGCCATTTGGTTTACCTCTTGCTCTGGATAGATGATAACATGCCTGGAAAAGTCATGGACCTGAAGATACGAAGGGAATATCTTGGACCTTAAATTCAGCTTTGATATTGATCTAATACTCTGAATGAACTCTAAGACGATGAAAGCGCAGCGGAAACAATAATAAGAACAGAACAGAGTAAATAAATCAAGAACACACAGTCAAGATGAGGAAGAAGATGAACACAGGAGAATTGCTTCAAAGGTTTTTCAATCAATTCAATTGAAAAATTAGACGATTACAATATGGAAGCACAGTGATTACAAAGGCCTTAGCCGCTATTTATACTAGTTCCTAACGACTTTACTGACAAGATCTTGACGCCTGAAATCATCTAAGCCGTCCAAATAAAGTCGATTAAGTCCTAGTCACGTGAGAAGCACATGCAGCTAATAACCATTGAAAAACAATTGGAACAAAATCTTCACAGAAGACGAAATCCGCAGACCTTCTGTGAGCCATCTCAGAGGCTCTGCTGTGATTGGCTTGCATGTTCTTATTGACAGAGGACCATTTTCTAGAACCTCTGTGAGAGACATCAGAGGTTCTGTCACACTTTACTTGCTCGAATAAAAGGCTTCTGTCACTAGTCCTCTGTTGGCTTCTGTGGAAGATATCCTTCTGTTAAGACTTGCAGAATACTTTTTCATACTTTTACAAGAAGTGAATAATAGAGCTAACGATCTCCCCCTAAGTATGAAAAAATAAATCTGGACAAAAGGGTGCAAGAATTGACTAATGGAAAAAATACAAGAGAATATTAAACTCATCCTCTGAAAAAGAATTACATAAATGAACGAATTGAAAATATTGAGCAGGCCTATACTATTACAAGAGATTAATCCACAGTAGAGTCTGGATAGTCATCTACGGCAAATTGCAGATCAGACTTGATGGTTTTGTAGACTTTGAATATCAATTCTCTGAAGGAGACTTGAACCTTGATCGTTTCCAGAAGGTCGGTCACTTCATCCGCCCTTATATGCCCTCTCTGCACCTCTGTCACCACTAAGTTGAACACCCACTCGAGAGACTCTGTKGAATATTTGTGCGTCTCTTTTGGATCGAAGAACCTTAGAATCTCATCCTTGTCCTGGAATACAAACCCAAAGATGAGATTGTGGAAAATGGTGTTGGGATGAAATCTAAGCAGCCAACTTGGTCTGTTCCTTGGAGGGGAAATTTTCAGATCTGGCTAGGCCAACCTCATAGCGATGTCGAGATCTTTCTGGTTGTATAATTTGACTTGAGCGTGCATTATTTCAATCAGCCTTCTGAGAGAAATCGAATATGTTGACCTCCTCTCCATATATTTGTTCAAGATCTTGTATAAGAATATTAGGTCAAATACGTAGAGGTTGTGGAGGTCAGCATTTGTGAAAG
>NC_037544.1:26251057-26253309 GCF_001531365.2 Cynara cardunculus var. scolymus | reverse complement strand
GGAGATTTGTCTTTTGAGAATAGGGCAGCAGCAGAGTCCACTATTTTTAGTGGTTTGGAAGAGGTTGTCTTCTTTGGTTCCTCTGTCTTCTTCTCCCCCTCATGACGATCATGGTCATCGCCTCGTTGATCGTCATGGATTTTAGTGGCCTCTGTCTTACAAGTAGTAAGGGGAGCCTTCTTCAATCGCCTTAGAAATTTGGAAGCCGCCTTCTCCATCTTTTCAATGACCATCTCAGCATTCACAGAGGCATTGTTGATATCCATCACTGTGGCCCATTTCATTTTAGAGACGCATCGATAGATTTCATTTCTGAAGATTTGACCCTCTGCGACGAGTTTCTTTGTGCAGTCTCTTATTGATTCATTGGTTCCTCGGGCTTCCTTAAGAAGATGGTCATTGTATTTTCGTACGGTCTCTCCAAGGGCTTCAACCATTACGTCTAGCTCTCTACGAGTGGCTAGATGGTTAATATTAGCCCTGGAGGATTTAGAATCAATGCCATAGGTGACCATAGAGGAGAACATCCCTTTGATCTCATCCTTGAAGGCAGAATAATCGGTGTAGCCGGCGGAAATGAAGTCTGCAGCAAATTGGGCGGCAACCTCTGTTAATTCTGTCTTGAGCTTTTGGATTGAAGAAGGGTTGAGAGACAGGGCGCTGAAAGCTTCTGTGAGGTCATCTTTGTTGAGGACAGAGCTCTGAAGGGCTGATACGGTCGCCTTGAGCTCAGAAGTTGTGGAAGTCAACTCCTTCAAAGCCTCTGTTAGAGGTGCAAGAGCCTCTGTCACCGGTTGGGAGGAGAATAAGCTTTTCAACTCATCCAACCTCTGGAATACCGCTGTGGTGAAGGCTTGTAACTCCCCCTTCGTCACATACGTATTCGGGGAACCTAGATCACCAACACATGGTGACCTAGTAGCCTCGGAGTGTAAGGCGCCCTTAGTGACTAGTTTGTCGATGTTAGCTCAGGGACTTCCACCGGATCCTCAAACATCTCTGATTGGAGAGCCTACCAGTGTTCTGTCGATGTCGTGCCTAGTAGGTTCAGAGCCTAACTCGGCAGAGGGATCGAGTGGAAACTTTGGGTGTTCTAGACCTGCAGTCTCTATGAATCTCTCGTATGCCTCTGAAGCATAACTTGGTTGTTCACTCAAGTGTGGAGGGGCAACGAATGCCTCTCTGGGTTGTGACGAGTCTTTGGGTGAATGGACTCTTATTTTAAAACCAGCATCCTTTTGAGAGGATGTTGGAGTAGATTGTGGTTCCCGGACTGTGCATTTGACAGAGGACGAAAGAATGTCCTCTGCGAGGTAGGTTTGGGTTAGGTTCAGCATGTGCATTCTTTTTTCAATAGGGGTTCCCTCTAGAACAGGGTCCCTAGAAATGTGGGTTGCACTAGGAGGGGGCTTGGATATGTTCCTTCGGCATCTTTTTCGCTCTCTTTAATCTCCAAATTTTCTTCTTCTTCGCTATTACGACTTCTGTCCCCAAATCCACTACTTCTGTGGGCGCTTTAAACTCTTGTTGGATGTGGAAGATTACATCGCGTATTTGCTCTGTTGGGGACTCTTCTTGAAAAATCTTGCGCAACCTTCTGCGCTTAGGAGCAGCCTCTGCTGGATTTCTTCGATTGCAGCCTCGGTGACCTCAACCTCTGTGGGTTGGGCCTTTTTCGATTTCTTCTTTTTCAGCTTTTGCAGAGGACTGCTTGGACCCTCTTCTTTTGCGAGTCTCTTCTTCCTTTTCTTTTTCTCAGAAGAGTCGACATCCTTCTGAATCTTCTTTGTCTTCTTTTGTTTTTGTGGGGGACTTACTACCTTTGGTCTGTCCTCACTCATCTCCCTAGCCTCTGCTGTCTCCTCCCTTCTTCCCTCAACCCTCATTTTTTGCACTCTCTCTCCTATGGTGATACCTATGCGTGGAGGGGTTTCAGGGACCGGCTCTGGCCTCCTGTATTCATGTCTATACGCTTTCCTATCTTCTCTGCTAATGTATTTGAGCATGGCTTTTGATAGAAGCCTTGGGCTTCTGTACCCTAGCTCATGCTCTGTGGGGTGGAACTCCTTCATTGGATACAATCGTGCATTTGGCTCTGCAGAGGGCAGCTTCTCTACTATTATTTCACCAAAGACCAAGCCAAAGAACCTCTGTAGGATTAAGTTAGGATGATTGAGGTCCTCTTTGGCTTTCTTTTGTGCCTTCACTTTTGATTTCTCACCCCTTTGAGTAGCACACTTCTTTTTTATTAA
>NC_037544.1:26235033-26243621 GCF_001531365.2 Cynara cardunculus var. scolymus | reverse complement strand
TCTGTCGCTAGTCCTCTGTTGTCTTCTGTGGAAGATATCCTTCTGTCAAGACTTGCAGAATACTTTTTCATACTTTTACAACAAGTGAATAATAGAGCTAACAGAATACCTACGTCTAAGAAACCTTGGTGAAGATGTATCTAGCTACGTAGATCTGAGTGTTCTAGAATAGTTTCTCTTCTGTAATAATTATTCACTTTTCCTTGTAAATCTATTGTACTATGTCTACTTTCAGTGATTAATCTTCTAGTCTGTAAGCATTAGACATGTACTGAACTACTTGTAATATTACCAATGATAATAAAATGAGTATGTCTTATACTTCACTGAAAAAGATCATTGAAAAAAGTAATAGGGACACAAGTCTATGAGTTCCAGTGTTACTTTTTACATTCACTGACAATCTATAAGTCAGTGAATAAGCTTTCAGTTTCAGTTTCCATACTTGTAATTTTCTCTTAGATATAACTTAAGAAAAATTCTCAAGCAAGGACTGACTCACTGAAAAAGATTACAAAATAGTAAAAAGGGACATGTACTTTATATGTAACTTTTCCTTACTGTTATTTGATAAGACAACTTTCTTTATGTTGTCTTGTTATCATCAAATATGGGGAGTTGTTGATCCTCTCTCTCAGTGATTTGATGATAATCCCTTTTCACTTATATGTTGTATTTATGTTTATGTTTTTTCAGTTCCAGTGATCATCACTGAGCCTGTGTTCAGTGATCGCTGAAGAACTTGTATTGTAATTCAATCAAAGACAGTGATACTTCAAGAAGACAACACTCACACCAAAGAACCTCAAGCCAAAGTCGAAGACTGAAACTGAAGATTAGAGACTGGCGAGTACGTGATCTGAAGCGGTACTCAGCGATTACAACCCTGTCTATATATGTGTGAAAACTGCTCAAGCCTCAGCGAATACTGAAGAGACCTCCAGGTTATTCCACCATTCAGCGATCAAAGGAAGCTTACCAAGCATAATTGTTGTTGTCTTGTCCTTATGCACACAAAGGACAAAACTATACCCTTTTTAATAGTTAGTACGGTACGGAGTCGACTAGTCGACTCTATTGTCCACCAAGGATGTCTGCTCATGAATAGTCCTTTTTGTACTATTCACTATAGCAAAGAACAAGTCTTCCTCTTAAGGCTTGAGACGCACTCTAACCCTACCATATTGCATTAAATGAACATTTAATGCATTGAGTATAAATAGAAGTGTTTCTTCTCCATGCAGAGGGCGCACAACTCACTCTCATAACCTAATTCTTACTTTGAGCATTCTCTAGCTTAAGTAAAAGAACTTTTCTTTACAACATTTCTTTTCTCATTTGCTAAGATTTTGTGTGTAACCAAAGATTGTTTAGATAGGTTTTCTTATCTTATCTTTCCGCAAACAATCTTGTAAAATTTGTATTGATCTTCTCTATCAATATACATTTTAAATCTGAAAATATTGTGTTTGTATTCATCCCGCCCTTCTACAAACTGTTTTACTTATCTTGTAAACCCTCAAGGGACCAACAACATCGTTATAGCTTCGATCCGTGCTACCAGGGCAAAGGTTTCATCGTAGTCAACACCTTCTTGCTGATTGTATCCTTTTGTAACAAGTCGAGACTTATTTTTGACAACAACTCCGTCTTCATCTTTTTTATTCTTGAAAACCCACTTTGTACTGATAATCATTTTATTACTGGGACGCGGAACCAATCTCCAGACCTTTAATGCTTCAAACTGATTCAGCTCCTCTTGCATCGCAATTATCCAGTCCGGATCTGCTAAGGCTTCAGACACCTTAGTTGGTTCAATATTGCTTAGGAAAGTGGAGTAAAGACATTCATTAGCAGAAGCAGACCGAGTACAAGTAAATGCAGTTGGATCACCAATAATTTGATGTATTGGATGATCTCTGATCCAATTTTTACTATGAGGTAGGGGAATATATGAACTTTGATCTGAATTTTGATCAGTATAAGCATTGGGGGAATTATTTGTAACAGGTTTAGGTGAAGGGTCATTGTTTGGAAATGAAACAGGCTGAATATCTGATTGAGGTAAGGTATTTTCATCTTGAACAACTGACACCTCTAGCAAATTAGTACTTGAGCCCTCTTCACACTGAACTGGACAATCAAGAGTGTTGATCCCAGATCTCTCAATAACACTAATAATCTAGTTATGAATAACCAAATTATAGTGATTTTATGAAGAAAGTTATGAAGACTCAAGAATAAAATAAGAATATTTAAGAACAACTTTGAGCTCCAAAGGTTTTACTTTATAAATTCGTAAACGTAAAACAACGAGTAAAAACCTTATTTTTACAATAGACCTAATCATCTATCTATACTAATCGGCTATTAAGAAGATAACTATCTAATGCTACTTTCTAGCAAATCTTCTATTAATCAGATAAGGTTTATATTTTATATGGATAAACATTATTATGAAGATAAACTCGAATTTCGGCTGTTAACTCGTCATCTCCAGCTGTCATGAACGATATGATGAATTCATCCTTTAAATCTTCATGGCCTGCTTGAATGAATTGATAGAAAATCTTCTAAGTGTTTGTTTGTCCAGAGGATCGATGAGAATGCTTCTTTCCATCGCATCCTTGAACCTGTCCATTGATCCTCTGTTTGAACTCGTCCATCGATCCAATGGTTGAACTTGTCCATCGATCCTCTGGTTGGTCTGTCCATCGATCCTCTGGTCGAATCCATACTTAGTCGTTTCTTCCCTTGATGTCTTTATTGGCCTTCTGGTTCTTCAACACTTGTTGTTTTTCATTACTTTTTACATTTTGCATTGTGAGGTTTAACAATCTCCCCCAAGTAATGAAATAACAAACATAGTCTAATCTAGACACATATGTGAAGAACAGACACAAATCTAGTAGAAAAACATCAAACTCCAAATTTTCATTAGATGACAAAATTTCTTTACAATACTGGAAACAAAATACATCAAGGCAAAATAACCAAAAAATTTATCTCATCACGGACTATCTGAGTATATCTCTCTGAAGCGCAAGAGTAGTCTTCTATAGGCAATGACCGTTGATATTTCATGAATGAGATGGCTTCCCTTTTCCCTCGGCACATGGTTTCTGCCCAGTCTTTCTCTAGTATTATTCTGAAACCATTCAAGTGTTTCTGTTGAATACTTGAAGGCTTCAGTCATCCTGAAGAACTTATTAACCCCGAACTCATTCGTGTAAACAAGTCCAAGTTCAGGTTGAGTAAGAACTGAAGCAGAACGTATCTCCTGCAGGCCCTGGAAGTCTTCGTTTAGAGGAGCGCAGGATAATCTCTAATGCCTAGCCTAAAAGCAATTTCAAAATGCTTTTGGCTATGTGCTTCACCAGGGACTCCATTGTCTTTACAATAGCTCTGTTTGCCATTCCGAATCATATCCCATGATCTTGCCTTTGAGCTGTGTAGGCATATAACTCAATCAAGTCATATGGATTGAAGTTGATGAGGTCATTTTCGTTGAACACGCTAACTACCCCATAGGATCTCTCCACACTGAACTCGATGTAGCGGATAGCTCTGTTGGCAAATGACTTTATTTTTAAATCTATGACTCATCTTATTCCATCTTTCGAAAAGACAGCTTGAGGTGCTTGAGTAATCTGTCTTATGAAACGATGATGTAGAAGGTTCATAGACTCAGGCGATAGGATTGGAGGATTGGTTGACAGGCTTTCTTCGTGATCTTGATACATGTATTGATGGATATTTTCCATCATTACTGGTTCCTGGGCAGCAGTTGAGGACGTCTCCTCATCGACTCCATACTCTGTATTATTTCATCTACCAGGCCCTGTGGAGGATGCCTCGAGGAATAAGGAATATCCGCATGCACCTCGGATGGTTGGGTTGAGGGTTGTGTATCGGTTGGGAGGATGGTTTCTATTGGTTGTTGGGGGTGATGAAGGTTGGGTTGTTGTGGGTTCTGGTTGTGTGGAGAGGGTGAAGGGTTGAGTTGTGCGAGGTGTTGGTGAAGGAGTTAAGGGTAGGTTTGATGTGGGTGTAGAAGGAAAAGGTTGGTTTTGTTATGTTGGTGGGGTGGTTGGTTCTTCATCGGTTGAGGAACTCAACACGATGGATTCTGGTGTTGTGGCTGAGGAAACTTGGATATTCTGTTCATCATCAGAGGGCAAGGCCTCTGGTTCCCTTGCTTGGGTTTGTTGGCTTGATGGTGGTTGTTGTGGTGATGATTGTTGCTGTGGTGCAGCGGATTCTGTAATTTGTGTAGCCGCCACCTCTTTATCCCCCTCATGAGGTCCAAGACCTTGATCATCGGGGTCTGGATCATCATGTCTGCTTTGCTTTTGGGGGCGGCTTGAGGAGCAGGAAGCTCTGGTCCTCTTCTTCTTGTCCTTCCTAAAGGACGTAAGATATTCCTTCAGGGAGGCTTGTCTTCGACTTGCCTCCATTATGTGGAGTAGTGAGGTGACACATCATTGTCTATCGGCCAGGTTCTGGGTGAGAACCCTTGTTGGATGGATGGCCTGATGAACGAATTTGGCACTAATCTCATTGAAAGATGAGACTAGCGCCTTTGACAGAGCCCGCAGATCGGCTCTTGTTGCAAAATCTGTGCTGGAAGATGGTGGTGGTGGCATAGAGGCTGTAGCGGATGGTGGAGGATAGGGAAAGTTTGCGAGGATATTTCTCACCTCTGCAGTGAAGGATGAGAAGGCTGCTTCATAGGATGGGGCTGTAGAGGGAGGTGGAGTTGGACTGTGTTGTGGGATTTGGGAAAGTATGGTGGCGGGTAGTTGGGTGAGGGATGATTGTATGGTGGCCATTTGAGTGGTGAGGTGGGCAAGGGTTTCATCGATGGATGAGGTGGATGAAGGTTGAGGTTGAGGTATTTGGGAGGTGATGGAGGCTGGTAGTTGATGAAGATTGCGAAGGATAGTTTGGAGTTGGGTAATGATGTAGGTTAATTTTTCATCGGCCTCAGTTGCCTGAGCCGTAAGGGTGGCAAGGGATTGGATAAGGACTTGGCTTCTTTGGGTGGCTAAGGATGATATGGTATTGTGTTGTTGGGTTACAGTTTGTTGGAGGATTTGGAGGCGGGATGAGTTGGTTTAGGTTTGGGTATCTATTTGGTTTAGGTGGCGTTAGAGGATGATAAGGGATTGGTGGAGGTCTGGGGTATCAGGTGAGGGTTGGTTTTCCACAATCCCTTGTATGAGGAGTTTAAGGTCATCCAAGGACCGCGTCACTATGTCGACATAGGCTTGGAACTCAGCCTTTGTGACCAGATCAGCTAAAGGGGTAACCCCTGCAGCAACAGATGTTGCAGGTTGGGCCTCTGTTTCTGAGGCGTCTTCTTGGCCTTGTGCGAAGGTAGGCCTCGAAGGACTTCCATCATGTCCTTGATAGCCTTCGAGAGAAGAACTATCTCATGATGTTGGAACATCCTCTTCCTCTTCCTCAGCTTCAGAGGCTGAGTAAGTGAAGCGGATGTGTGTCCCCTTCTGTAGATCAAATACCAAGGGGAGTGATGCACGAATTGAAGATCGCTCTGAACGATCTATAGGTTCAACATCAGAAGCAACGAATGCTTCTGTGTGTGTGAGAGGTTTTGGCGAGCCCTGAGGCAAAGGGGCTCTTGTTTCTTCATCACTTCTCTGTTGAGAGAGGGGTGATGGTATATGTGGTTCCTCGGCTTGTTCATCTCCAGAGGCCTGAAGAATGGCCTCTGTATGGCTAGCTGGGGTTTGGGTGGGACTGGGTCGTCCTGTTTCAATACCCCTTTGGCTTTGATCGCCAGGGGTAGTAGATGTAGTTGCCCTTTGGGTAGTAGGGTGAGGAATATTTTGGTGAAGGCCGGGGGAAGCACGAGCATCATCATCATCATCATCTTCATCATCCGATGAAGATAACGCAGGTGCTCCTTCGTTTGGAGGGGGGACGACTCTAAGTGTTCCGGGGTAGCTGCCCTCGGTTCTTGGGACAGCATGGAGCGTTCATAGGATTGGCGTATCTCACTTGTCGATGGTATGACAGTGAGCATAGCCTAGGACAGCGGTCGGTTGATGCTGTATCTTTCCTTCGAAAGGGTTGGGCGGTGTCTTTGCATCTTCTAGACCGGGGTGAATGGCTCTATGGCAGGTAGATCGTGTTGCCTCATTGCATTCCCAATTAAGAGGGCAAGGAAGCAGGGAAAGAGAACTGCAGATAGTGGCTTTCCGGCGGCTTGAGGTTTGCACCTTTTGATCACGGTCGCATGAATCTCGTTGTAAATGTGGAAGGCGTAGTCGAGATTGAGGTTGAAAAAAAGCCCATACATAATTGTCATTATGTTGAGATTTCCTTGATCGAGGGAACCCAGCTTGCAGGTGAGGGATCGGTTGAGGATGGAAAAGAACAAATTCCACATTGGTGGTAGGAATTGTCTTTTGAAGTCCGAGACATTGCGTAGGTCACGATTGTAACCTAGCATTTTTATGAATTTGAGGATGTCGTCGGAGGATGGTGGTTCGTCATATTGCTCGATCTCGAGTTCCCGTCTGGTGGGAATGCACAAAACCTTAGAAATTTTTGCTCGCGATATTTTTATGGAGCAAATCATGTCATTTGGGGCGTCTATATCTTCCATTATTCCGTGACTGGTGGGATCAAATTCACAGTTTTGCCAGTACTGTTGAACGTACTTTAAAGGTACGTTTGGGTTCACTAGAGTGAGGGCAGGGAGAAGGATACAGTTCTTAAAGAACTCAATCATTATTGCAAACCTGTCATCAAAGAGGGTGTTGTGCAGTTCAATCATGTGGTTGTTGGGTTTCATGGGTAGGAAGACGATTGCGCGACTGTCGGCGCCTGTGAATTGGATTCGGCTGTCATTGTTGTTGGATTCATGAGAAGCGGAGGAGGCCATTTTTGTGGAGGATTTAGGGTTTTTGTTCGTCGAAAAGATGTTGCAGGTTTAGAAAGCGTAAAGAAGGGATGATTGGGGAAGAAGGGTATTTATAGGGAATACGGGTGGGGTGGTACTGGGGTGGAGGGGTGGAGTGGTAAGGGAAATGTTTCTTTAATTATTAAAATATAATAATCATGAAAATGGGATTTATTGGATGAACATGAGCCGTCTGGATAGAACATGCCATTAATGTAGTTGACACGTGTCAGCCTGGTGTAAGGAAGGATAAAAGAATAAACGGCTCATGGGGAACAGCCTGTCTGTTGTCAGGCGCGTGGTTGACTGACGTCATGAAGTATTTGAAGTGAAGAGTCATTCCAAATAATATCTTGGTGAAGACGTTTCTAAAAAAAATTAAATTTAAAATCTCATCTAATTGTAAGATTAATACTAATTACGAAGTTTTGGTCTTCTAAAAACTGATTTTATAGTTTTTAGTCACAAAAGCTGCAATTTTGTATAATCTTTAAAAATGGTTTTCAATTAAGATGAGTTTGAGTGTGAAATGTATTTTCATGGAACCAGAGGAGTTCTGGTTATGCATGACATATTGGGTGTGGAACCAGAGGAGTTCTAGTTGTAATGTCGATGAAGACAAGTAGTGATGTTGGATTGGCATGATGTGGAGGCTTTGGTTAACAAACCAGAGGCTCTCGTGAAGTGTGGCAATCCATGTTATAAAACCAGAGGAGGTCTGGTATTATATTTATATATAGCATTTTATGTGGCCAGAGGCTCTGGATAGTAGAACCAGAAGTGCTGGATGGAAAATGCAAGTTTACAAAGGTAAACTTTTGCTCCCCCTCAAATGATGCATATGGATTAAAATCAAAGACTCCCCCTCACTTAGATAAAATTAGAGAATTTTAGGAGACAAGGGTTCTGGTCTATACAACCAGAGGCTTGACTTGGTCTTTGAGACCATGGATGCATTTGTACCAAAGATATGGTATCCAGAGGCTCTGGCCCTTAGAACCAGGGCTCTGGTTTGGAAAGCAATGAATGAGATGTCTAAGGAGAAAAGATTTGTCTTTGAGACCAGAGGGGCTCTGGTTGTAAAGACTTTGAATCCAGACGCTCTGGTCTTTAGGACCAGAGGCTCTGGTTGTGAAAGATGATTAAGTGGAGTATGAGATGAAATGATTAAGACATTGCTTTCAAAGAATCTAAAGCCAGAGGCTCTAGTCTTTNGAACCAGGAGGCTCTGGTTGTGAAAGATGATTAAGTGGAGTATGAGATGAAATGATTAAGACATTGCTTTCAAAGAATCTAAAGCCAGAGGCTCTGGTCTTTAGAACCAGGAGGCTCTGGTTGTAAGAAAAGAATATATAGCAAGTAAAGGTGGAAACCAGAGGCTCTGGTCTTTGGAACCAGAGGCTCTGGATGAAGAGGCACACTTAGTCAGAAATGCGATTTTAGTGATTTAGGACCAGAGGGGCTCTGGTTTCAAAAAGGAAAGAATAAATAAGATGTGAAAGCAAGAGTTGGAGTCCAGAGGCGCTGGTTTATATAACCAGAGGCTCTGGTTGGAAGAAAAAGACTTGGTTAAAAGGACCAAGTATTTGCTTTGAACCAGAGGGGCTCTGGTTGCAAAGATGAAATGTTTGCCAAATAAGAATCAAAGTTATTCTAA
>NC_037544.1:26232536-26234424 GCF_001531365.2 Cynara cardunculus var. scolymus | reverse complement strand
GTACTCTTTCTGTCAAGCTTGCATCCTGCATGATCTGCATCTGTATAGGCTATTAGATCAAAGCCAGAGTCCTTTGGATACCAGAGACCCAATGAAGGAATTCCTTTAAGGTATCTAAAGATCCTCTTGACTGCAAAAAGATACGATTCTTTGGGATTTGCTTGATATCTTGCACAAAGACATGTGGCAAACATAATATCAGGTCTACTAGCGGTTAGGTACAGGAKTGATCCAATCATGCCTCTATAGGTTGTGACATCTACAGATTTGCCTGATGGATCAGCAAATAACTTAACTCCTATAGCCATGGGAGCTCTCATTGATGATGAATTAGAGAGAGAGTATTTTTGCAAAAGGCCAGTCACATATTTGGACTGATTTGTGAAAATTCCTTCTGGAACTTGTTTTATTTGAAGACCAAGGAAGAAACTGAGTTCTCCCATCATACTGATCTCAAATTTGCTTTTCATCAACTCTGAGAATTTTTCGCAATATTTTGCATTTGTAGAACCAAATATAATATCGTCCACATATATTTGACCAAGTAAAATATTACCTTTATGCTTCTTCAGAAAGAGAGTTGTGTCGATTGTACCTTTTTCGAAGCCATTTTCGATGAGGAAGGTAGATAGAGTGTCATACCAGGCCCTGTGTGCTTGTTTAAGCCCATAAAGAGCTTTATCCAGAAAATAGACATAATCCGGATGCTTTGGATCTTCAAACCCAGGAGGTTGCTGCATGTAAACTTCTTCTTGTAGTTTACCATTGAGGAAGGCAGATTTAACATCCATTTGATAGACTTTAAAACCTTTATGTGCTGCATAGGCTAGAAACATTTTGATGGCCTCAAGTCTTGCGACGGGGGCGAATGTCTGATCGTAATCAATGCCTTCTTCTTGGTGATAGCCTTTTGCAACAAGCCTGGCTTTGTTCCTTATTACAATGCCATCTTCGTCTTTCTTGTTTCTGAAGACCCATTTGGTTCCTATTGTCGTTTTTCCTTTTGGAAGAGGCATGAGAGACCATACTTTGTTTCGTTCAAACTGAAGTAATTCTTCTTGCATGGCGTTTATCCAGTTTGGGTCTTGTAGGGCTTCAGAAATCTTCTTTGGTTCAATCATGCTTAAAAAGTTTGCGAAGAGGCATTCATTTGCTGTAGCTAATCCTGTCTTGACACCAGAGTTTGGATCACCAATTATTTGGTGATGTGGGTGATTTTTCGTCCACTTGGTGTTTGATTGAGGTTCTGAAGCAACAGGTGCAGTTCTTCATCGACCGATGGAACTGCTTGCTCCCCCTCAACAAGATCATCTCCAAGGTTAAACTCTGGTTCTTGATCATGATCTGAAGACACAGGAGAAGTAGATGGTGAAGTAACATGAGCTTCTGGGAGAGATATACCTTGAGTATAAGAATCTGCATGTTCATCAATGATTCTGGAGGTAGATTTCGCATTTGGCTCATGTCCAAAAATTTCTTCTTCATCGAAGATGTCTTCAAATAATTGAGCTAACTCTGATTCATTGGGTTTGCCTAGTAATGAACCAAATGCTCTTCCTTGAGGTCCGAGTTCTGAACTGTTGTGTCCAGAAGTCATTTGGATAGAGTCATCGAAGGACACATTGATGCTTTCAATAACGATTTTAGTCCTCTTGATGTAGACTCTGTAGGCTTTTGTGTGACAATCCGTCATTTCGGAATTTCAGGTTAGCACCTTATTTTAGGACCTTTATCAAAAATTAAGTCTTTCTAGGATTTAGCTTTGATGATTAGAGATCATCTTGCTTAATTCCCAAGATTAGTTCGAAAGATCACGTTTCGGCGGGTAACTGACAAAGTTAACTTGTGCAATGCCAAATAGTTTAGAAATGCTTCAAATAAAATAAAG
>NC_037544.1:26224844-26229790 GCF_001531365.2 Cynara cardunculus var. scolymus | reverse complement strand
TGTCCGTGTAGGACCAGAGGCGCTGGTCAAGAGGACCAGAGGCGTTGGGTAGAAAAATTCCTTAATTTCGTTAAGTGTCCATGATAAACCAGAAGCTCTGGTTATAAGGACCAGAGACGATGGATTAGCGGTCTCCTTATGTTGTATCGTGTAAGAACCAGAGGACCGATGGACGGGTTACTTATTATTTCTCTAAGTATAGATGTTGAACCAGAGGCTCTAGTCTCGCAACCAGAAGCTCTGGTAAGGGCAAGCATAAGAACCAGAGGATCGATGGACAAGAATTTCATTATTGTTCTAAGTGTGAAGGTTAAGCCAGCGGTTGATAAAAATAGAATTCCTGAGAACCGATGGATAAGAAATCCTTCCCTAAGGACTTTAGTGCGACCAAAAGCTCTGGTCATGCAATCAGAACCTCTGGTAGTGTAACCAAAGGCAATGTCCAGAGGATCCAGCACGATTGTCACCATTAAGTGTTGTTTAGAAGCTTCCATTGTATCACTAAGCGCTTGTTAGATGGTGCATTTTAGTAATTAAGATTATTAATGTCGCAGATCTCTATGATGTCATCCGATCCTAGTGAATACTCAGCCGATTAATCCGGTTACGTGGTTGGTCACTCTAGAAGGAACTTAGCTCACGATGAAGAGATAGACCCGTATGAGCAAGACACTGCGACCAGTTAAGCAGCTGCCACTCCACAAGCATCTTTCTTAACCCCAGCGGAGCCAGTACCTGATGTTCCACCACGAACCTATCATGGCTCAAGGATCAAAGTCACGCCAAGAAAGAACATCCCACTACCGCATTGTGTGGCATTTGAGGACTCTAATAGGGTCATAGGGGAGTCATCCCGACCTCAATTGAGGAACAGAATAACTCAAGTAGTGACCGGGGTACCTGCGTCTTACTCTCAGGGCATGAATCCGGCTGAAAGAGACTGGGTGAGGAGAATTGCATCCAATACGCAAGTGCACCAGACCCGGCTAGGATATCACCATCACATCCTAAACAATCTGTCCGATGTGATGGAAGCACACCATCAGAGTATGTTAAGGAACACAGATGCTGTCGCAGCAGCAAGGCAGGAAATAAGGAGATTGTACAAATGGATGGTAGCAAGTGGTGTGATAATGCTAATGATGGGAATCATCATAGGATGGATGTTCTAGAAGAAGAATTAAGGATAGGATGCTCACTCTTTTGCACTGTTACTAAAGATCCTGTTTTGTAGCTACCACCGTATATCAATATATGAATACCTTTTGAAGAATGCTTATTTATGTCAAGTCATTGTATGAATGAGTTTACTCTAATTTGGTTATAGTAATGCTTGATTATTTTTCATGCGAAGAACATTTTTGGTATCATTGAAATAACTAGGAAGCTATCACCCTTGTTATTGCCATAAAATTTACGAATTCCCTTCTCACTAGGATCTAAAGAGATGCCACCAAGGAGACAAAATCCCGATATTGCGCAACTTGTGTCAGAGCAACTTCTAGCCGCACTTCCCAACAAAGTTAGTCAAGTGGCTGCTGGCTTGAATGTTAACCAACCAACAAACTCTGAGCCTAGACCTCCCAGAGAATGCACTTACAAAACCTTCAGATCATGCAATCCAAAAGAGTTCCATGGTACTGAGGGGGCTGTAGGACTATTGACTTGGTTAGAGAGTATGGAATATGTTCTCCATACTAGTAAGTGTTCTGAAGCAAACAAAGTGGAGTATGCGGCATGTTTGTTGCAAGGGAGGGCACTTACCTGGTGGAATACATTGGTACAGACTAGAGGTCGAGAAGCGGTCAACCAACTTTCATGGGAGGAGTTCAAGAAACTCCTTAAGGCCGAATACTGCCCCAGAAGTGAACTTCAAAAGCTAGAAATGGAGTTATGGAATCTTGAAATGAAAGGGGATAATATATCTGCTTATATGGCTCGATTTCATGAGTTGGCAAATCTAATGCCACATCTAGTAACACCAGAGGAAGTTCGCATAGAGAGGTATATTTGGGGATTGTCTCCTGAAATTCGGGGAAACATTACCTCGACCAATCTAAAGACTTTTTAGGAGGCAATAGACATTGCCACCAAGCTCATGAATAATGCTATTCGATCTKGAGGATTTGTTAAGGGAAAGAGAAAGATGGAGGAGCATGGGGATCGAACAGTTGGGGGAATATTAGACAGAAGCAGGAGGGTAGTAAGGAATTTTGGAGCACAGACGCAGGTGGTGAGGCAAGGAGACATGGCTAAGTGCAATATGTGCAGATATCCGCATCAGGGGAATTGCATCATTTGTCAAAGATGCCATCTAGGGGGTCACACAGCAAAGGATTGCCGGAGACGATTATGTTTCGATTGTAGGAGTCCATATCACATGAGGAATGTTTGTCCAAAGAGGAAATCAGGAGCAAATGCAAGCCAAACCCGGCAGGTCAGTCCCAGAAACGCAGGAGGTCAGGCACGGGGCAGATCATTTGAGATCGGAGCCAGAKAAGCTAGAGAGGATCCCAACATGGTTTCAGGTACGTTTCTTCTGAATAATGAATTTGCATCAGTCCTATTTGACTCAGGGGCAGATAGAAGTTTTGTGTCACTGGACTTTAAGCAGAAGATTAACCTAAAGCCCCAGAAGTTGAAAGAAGCCTCTGTAATTGAGTTTGCCAATGGTCAAGAATTCAAGGCTAGAAACATAATTATGAATTGCACTMTGAGCTTAGCCAATAAGGACTTTAACATACACCTTATACCAATCGAACTAGGAAGTTTTGACATAATTATAGGCATGGATTGGCTATCCAAAAACCAAGCTGAGATTGTATGTTCAGAGAAGTTTATCCGGATTCCTCAAGATGGAATGGAACCAATTGTGGTCCAGGGAGACAAGTCGGATCGAAAGATTAAGATGGTATCCTGCATGAAGATGCGAAAGTATCTGAAAAAGAATTACACYGCATTTCTGGCACATGTGATTGACGGAAAGGTCAAGGAGAAAAGTATTGAGGATTTTCCTGTAGTTCGGGAGTTCTCTGATGTATTTCCTAAGGATTTACCAGGTCTACCCCCACAAAGGCAAGTTGAATTCGGTATCGACTTAATCCTTGGAGCTGCCCCAGTGGCAAGGGCACCATATCGCTTGGCACCATCGGAGATGCAAGAAATGTCAACCCAACTCCAGGAGTTATTAGATAGGGGATTCATAAGACCAAGTTACTCACCATTGGGTGCACCGGTTCTATTCGTTAAAAAGAAAGATGAGTCAATGCGAATGTGCATTGATTATAGGGAACTTAATAAGTTGACCATCAAGAATAGATACCCTCTTCCTAGAATCGATGATCTATTTGATCAGCTCCAAGGCGCAGTTTATTTTTCCAAGATTGATCTACGATCCGGATATCACCAAGTGAGAGTTCGGGAATAGGACATTCCCAAAACAGCCTTCAGGATCCGGTACGGTCATTACGAATTTATGGTTATGCCATTCGGGCTAACCAATGCACCGACTCTCTTTATGGATCTAATGAACAGAGTCTGCCGACCCTACTTGGATAAATTCGTAATCATTTTCATAGATGATATACTGATCTATTCACAAAGCAAGGAGAATCATGAGCAACACCTGAGGATAATATTGGAGCTACTTCGGAACCAGAAATTGTACGCAAAATTCTCCAAATACGAATTTTGGATACGAGAAGTACAATTTCTTGGTCACATAGTTAATGAAAAAGGAATTCAGGTAGATCCTGCCAAGATCRAGGCTGTTARGAATTGGARAGCCCCAAGAACCCCAACCGAGATCCGACAATTTCTTGGTTTGGCAGGTTATTATCGAATATTCATCGCAAACTTTTCGAAAATCGCACAATCACTCACAGCCTTAACCCAAAAAAACAAGAAATTTATTTGGGGTGAGAAACAAGAGGAAGCATTCGAGACTCTCAAGCAGAAACTATGCAATGCACCTATTTTATCCTTACCAGAGGGTTCGAAAACTTTGTAGTCTTTTGTGATGCATCGCATCAAGGCTTAGGATGCGTATTGATGCAAAAAGATAAGGTCATTGTATATGCCTCGAGACAACTTAAAGTGCATGAGAAGAATTATACTACGAATGACCTTGAATTGGGAGCAGTATTATTTGCACTTAAGATATGGAGGTACTATCTTTACGGCACCAAATGCTCTATTTTCATCGATCATAAAAGCCTTCAACATATATTTGATCAAAAGATGCTGAATATGAGGCAACGGAGGTGGGTTGAACTTCTCAACAATATGATTACGAAATTAAGTATCACCCGGGGAAAGCTAACGTGGTAGCGGATGCCTTAAGCCGAAAAGAAAAAGTGAAACCGTCAAGAGTACGAGCCATGGGATTGTTGGTCCAAACGAATCTAAAAATGCAAATTCTTGAAGCTCAAGAAGAGGCGTTGAAACCAAGGAAACTAAAGAATGAAACCCTGCATCACCTAGAAAAGGAATTCGAAACTCGAGAAGATGGGGTGCGTTACTTCAAAGAAAGAGTTTGGATACCAAAGAGTAACAGTCTCCGGTCAATGATATTAGAGGAAGCACATCGTTCAAGATACTCAATTCATCCAAGAACCGATAAGATGTACAAAGAGCTAAAAGATTATTACTGATGGCCAGGAATGAAGAAGGACGTTGCCTTGTACGTGAGTCAGTGTATAACCTGTGCAAGAGTAAAAGCTGAACATCAGAAACCTTTTGGTCTTCTTTAGCAACCAGAGATTCCCCAATGGAAGTGGGAGCAGATATCAATGGATTTTGTTACAAAGTTGCCAAGAACGAGGAAGGGATACGACTCAATATGGGTCATAGTGGACCGACTTACGAAATCTGCACATTTCCTACCTATTCGAGAAGACTTTAGTACGGAAAGGCTTACGCAGTTATATATCAATGAAATCGTATCG
>NC_037544.1:26211083-26222519 GCF_001531365.2 Cynara cardunculus var. scolymus | reverse complement strand
GTTCGTAAATTAATGGGGCAAGTTGGTCAGGTAAGGCTCAGTAGCGTCTCAAGTTTTACATCGTGAAAGATTTACATTTATTAAGTGCAAAGAATTCGCATAAGTTTGCAATTATTTGGTTTATGCATTGAAATGTTTTATGCATTGGAAACTCGTGAGCTCACCAACTCTTTGTAGTTGACCTTGTTTTATTTTCATGCTTTTCAGGATTTAAGTAAGGTTGGTTGAATATGTTTTGGGAGCATACTCGTGGCAAGATCGATTAAGTCCAAAATTGAAGTATTTTGAGAAAAGTTGTATTTATTCAAATTTCGTTTATGTCGATAAACTTGATTTGTTTTTGCACAACTCGGAATGGTGTTATTTATTAACTGTTGCTATGACTCGCTTGCCTGTTACATCTCGTGTTTCCGCTTTAGCGGGGTGTGACATTTGGCGGTTAGAGAATATCCCAGAAAGATTCCCTCATCAGCTTTCTTGTCGAACTTGCCAAGATATTCTCTATTGTTGAGTACAAAGTATTTGCACCCAAAGATATGAAAATATTTTACGTTTGGTCTTCTGTGGTTGATAAGCTCATATGGGGTTTTCTGGTGTCTCTTGTTGATGATGGATCGATTTTGGGTGAAGCATGCTGCGGAAATAGCTTCAGCCCAGAAAGAGAGTGGTAACTCCGATGAAGCGAGCATGGTTCTTGCTGCTTCCACAAGGGTTCGATTTCGTCGTTCGACTACTCCATTTTGTTGTGGAGTTCTTGCTGATGAAAAGTTTTGGGTAATGCTTTCACTGAAGAGATAGTCATCAATTTTCGCATTTTTGAATTCAGTTCCATTATCGCTACGAACCTTTACCAGCTTTTGTTGTAGAAGGACTTGTAGCCTTTTCATCACTCCAATGAGTAGGTCTGGAACTTCTGATTTTTTCTTTACAAATTCAACCCAAGTGTATCTGGAGTATTCATCGACCAATACCAGCATGTATTTCTTTCCCGAGAGGCTTTGAGTGGATATTGGTCCACAGAGGTCTATGTGAAGCATATTCAATTGCTTGGTGCAAGAGGTCTCTGACTTAGTTTTATGTGAAGTCCTTTTTAGTTTTCCCAATTCACATGATGAGCACAGATGATCTTTTTCGAATTTGAGAGCAGGAATTCCCTTGACCAAATTCTGTGTGGCTAGTTTTCTTAGCGCATCAAAGTTGAGGTGTGAGARTTTTTGATGCCATAGCCAATTTTCATCACTCTTATGAGACACAAGACAGAGAGTGTCCTGTTCCATAGAGGACTCAAAGTCTAGAAGATAAAGGTTTCCTTTTCTCTTTGCTGTGATGATTGGGTTACCGGACTTTGTTTCTATTATGCAGAGACCTTTGCGAAATTTTACTTCAAGACCTCTGTCGCAGAATTGACTTATGCTTAATAGATTGTGCTTTAATCCTTCGACATAAGCCACTTTGCTGATTGAGACATTGCTTTTGATGAGAGTGTCGTATCCCTTGATTGTAGTACCCTTGTTGTTGTCTCCAAAAGTCACAGAGCCTCCAGATTTTTCGTTGAAGGAGGATAGTTGACTTTTATCACCAGTCATGTGCCTGGAGCAACCTGAATCCATGTACCATGGTTGCACATGCTGGTCCTGCAAGACAAATTAAGGGGATTTAGGTACCCATTTCATAATGGGTCCTCGTTTGTTAGTAGGGGATATTGTACTCTTTTTGTCGCCCTTAGCCTTTGCAGGCTTGGGTTTATTTGAATTTCCCTTGCCCTTGGATTTGGGCTTTTTTATATTTTCATTTGGTCCTACTTCATATCGATAAACGTGTTGTGTGAAGGGACAGTGATGTGTCAACATGTGATTTCTCAGGTTTTGTAAAAGAATTAGACATTGACAAAAATGGTGCTTTGGTTGCGGTTGTCTAAACTTTTTATTCGATGAAAATGAAGAAGTAAATATAGGTATAGATCTTGTTCTAGCATCGGTTGTTTTTACAAACTTCCTATCTAGTTCAGATTTTTTATTTAAAGAGGGCTTGGATTTTACTTCTTTTCTTCTGAGGAATGTGGACTTTTCTTCAGCTGGATGGAAAGAAAAGTTGTGATTAATTTTATCAGAGGTAGACCACTTCTGTTTTTGCTCACGGGTAAACTTGATGAACCTGAATGAAGAACTAGGGCCTTTTGAATTGTCTTTGGCAGATTTAACATCTTTCACTTTTCCCTTTCCTTTGTCTGAAGATTTCATTGATGAAGAAATACCAGATTCCATTGAGGACTTGAAATTTTTAGGTTTCTTGTTCTTAATGATTTTTGGTGATTTACAACTTATTTCTTCTTCAGATTCAGAATCGAGAAAGTCTATTGCTGATTTCTCAAAATCAAAATTAACTTGGATTGGAGCAGAAGATGTGGGTTCAGAGGTTGATGCTTCAGTTTGATCTTCTTGAGGTTTCATCAATGTTGACTTCGATGAATTCTCAATTTTACATGAGTTAGTCATCAATTCATCGATTGATGGTTCCTCATTTGGATTCTTATTTTCATCAACAGTATTTGCTAATGAGATAGAATTGACAGGCATAGAATCTGGTTTTTCAATAGGGTTTTCAACAATCTCTGGTTTDGAAATGTCATTTCTTTCATCAAGATTATTACAAGTACTTTTCTCGTAAACCACGTTTTCAAAATCCTGTCTTGAAACGACAGTTTTTCTATCGACTTTAACTCTTTTGAAATTAGCTTTTGGTTTCGGAGAGAGGTCGGGTTTTTGAATGCATCCAAGTTTGAAAGTGGATTCAAGGGTGGATTTCTTTGATTCGATGAATGAATATAATTCATTGAATCTGATCCCTTGAGTATCCTTTTGGCCATTTAGTTTTTCAAACACTTATTGTCAAGAATAAAATAAGAATATTTAAGAAAAACTTTGAGCTCCAAAGGTTTTACTTTATAAATTCATAAACGTAAAACAACGAGTAAAATCCTTATTTTTACAATAGACCTAATCATCTATTTATACTAATCGGCTATTAAGAAGATAACTATCTAATGCTACTTTCTAGCAAATCTTCTATTAATCAGATAAGGTTTATCTTTTATATGGATAAACATTATTATGAAGATAAACTCGAATTCCAGCTGTTGACTCATCATCTCCAGCTGTCATTAACGATATGATGAATTCATCCTTATCTTTAAATCTTCATGGCCTGCTTAAATGAATTGATGGAAAATCTTCCAAGTGTTTGTTTGTCCAAAAGATCGATGAGAATGCTTCTTTCCATCGCATCCTTGAACCTGTCCATTGATCCTCTGTTTGAACTCGTCCATTGGTCCAATGGTTGAACTTGTCCATCGATCCTCTGGTTGGTCTGTCCATCGATCCTCTGGTCGAATTCCAGACTTAGTCGTTTCTGCCTTGATGTCTTCATTGGTCTACTGGTTCTTCAACACTTGTTGTTTTTCATTACTTTTTACATTTTGCAATGTGAGGTTTAACAAGGAGTTTCCATTTGTATTTCTTCATCAACATCTTATGATTCTTCTTCAGTTTCAGTTACTGGAACATCAGCAGATGGACCAGATAACTGTTGTTCAGATTGAACATTCCTGGACAAATCATCGGACTTATTAGGTTTATTATCAAAACATTCTTCGTAAAAGTTTTCAAACAAAGAATCTAAATCAGAAAGATTAGAATTTGAAGATTCATTTTTATCTACATTTCGTGAAGTGTTAATTATCAGCCCGGGTCCTGAACCGTTTTGTTCAGAAGCCACATCAATCACTTCATCGAAAGAAACATTGACGTTCTCATTGATGATTTTCGTCCGTTTGTTGGAGACCCTGTATGCAGCAGACGTTTTTGAGTATCCTATGAATACAGCTTCATCAGCTATCGCAGCGAAGTTACCTTTATCCTCTCTTTCATTTAAAATAAAACACCTGCAACCAAATACTCGAAAGAATTTGATATTACGTATTCATTTATTTATAATCTCGTATAGAGTTTTACTAAACCTTTTATGAATTAGAGATCGTTTCTGGGTAAAACAAGAAGTAGCCACAGCTTCAGCCCAAAGAAATAATGGAAGCTTTGAACAAGTCAAGAGTGTGCGCACCGCTTCCACCAAAGTTCTATTTTTCCGTTCAACGGCACCATTTTGTTGCATTGTCCAGGCTGCTGAGAAGGTATGTGTGATACCATGGGATTCTAAGAATGAGCCGAGAATGTTGTTCTTGAATTCAATTCCATTATCAGTTCTGATTTTCTGAACTATCAATTGTAAATTGATTTGAACAGTCTTCAAGAATGAGATAATAATCTTAGCTGCTTCATATTTTGTCCTCAGAAAATGAACCCATGTATATCTAGAATAATCATCAACAATGACTAGCACATAATTATTCCCATTTATGCTTTGTACTCTCATAGGACCATAGAGATCCATATGGAGTAAATGAAGAGGACTTTCGGTATTGAACTTTGTTTTCGACTTCTGTGAAGCTTTCTTCAATTTACTCAATTCGCATGCACTGCAAACATGATCTTTATGAAACTTTAAGTCTGGAATTCCTTTAACCAAGTTGTCACAAACCAACTTGTTCAAATTCTTGAAGTTGAGATGTGAAAGACGCTGATGCCACAACAGATTTTGCTTCAAGGATGCCTTGGATATCAAGAAAACTTAAGTATCTACTTGTGTATTAGATATGTCGATTGTGTAGAGGTTTGATTTTCTGACTCCAGCTAGTAGCTTCTTACCATCAGTAGTACGGATACTGCACTTGTTAGCTTTAAAACAAACTTCAAGATTTTTATCGCAAAATTGACCTATACTAAAAAGATTATGTCTAAGTCCTTCGACATACTACACTTTCTTAATCATTAAGTTCAACATAATTGTTTAACAACTCTTTTCTACCAGTCATGTGCTTACAACATCCTGAATCTAAGAACCACACATGCCAGTTTACCTGCACAGTGAATCAATTGCGTTTAGGTACCCATTTTTGAATGGGTCCTTTTAGATTAGATTTTGTTGGTGGTATATTGTAACTACCAAACCAACGCTCTTTGAAATTTACTTTCTTTGATAAAGCAGATAAAGCATAATGCATAATATGATGAGGTTTAAAAGAAATAAAAGACATAAACATCTCATCCCATCTACAAGGAGAACAATTAATTTTGATTTTCTTTATATCAAACAATTCATTTACTGAATATTTGTGTACAGTATTATTCAATGCTGAATTATTTAATAAAGGATCAGCAAAAAATTTCTTCTTTTGTTGATTTTATGATTTATCTGCATCTTTCACTATCCAGACCTTCTTGAACTTCAATGCATTATCTGAAACAGGAGAAATACAATCATTAGTTTTGAATGAGCGATGAATCTTTTGTCTCTTATTCTTTTCAGTAAGCTTCTTATGTTTCCTCAAATTCTTTTTAGTTTTGTTCTTTTTATAATACCAATTCTCATAAACAGGTTTTTTATTGAAAGTCTTTTTAAAATCTGAAGTTGTTTTAGAATCTGAAGTCATTTCATTTTTAACAATAAAATCCTCATGACTGTGTAGTTTTTTCGAGAAATCAAACTAAGAAATCTCTTTATCCAAACAAGTATCTGAATTCAAGATGTTAGAAAAATTTATTTCATCATTTAAAATTTTTAAAGTCTTCTAATACAGAAGTATCACTCAAAGATTTTGAACACGAAAAATATTCAGACTCAACTTGTTCCGATTTGACTTTAGAATTTTCTAAATTTTCAATTTTATTTAGAAATTCTTGTTTTTTTGTTTATTAAACGAAAATCTTTGTTCATTTAAAATTTTCTCTAACTGAACCACTTGTTTTTCCAAAATTAAAGTTGGTGTATAAAATTTTGATTCAGCAGGTTTAGATTCAAGCTCTGCTTGTGAATAACTATGGAAATAATCTGTTGAAAGTGCAGAGTCTTGTGTTTTATAGCTTTTATTTAAATTTGTATAGTCAAATGGAACTTGCATTTTGTCCTTTCTTTTTCTGTTAAAATCTTCTTGTTCTTCGACCTCGTCAGAAGATTTCATAAATTTTATTTGAAACTCGGGACCACAGTCAAGATATTCAAATTTATACAAGGTTGGGGTAAAGTATAAAGCTTTTTCTAAACATTTTGGATTTTCATATCCTAACCCTTCTCGAGGATTAAAAAATCTTGTTTCAGAAGGTTTGTTTAGAAAAATCGTTTGCTCAGTTTGCCCTCTCTTATATAACTTTTCTTCTTTAGCTTCAGAGTTTCATTTAAAACTTTGATTTGTAATTCAAGGTTACTAATTTTAACAATTAAATCTTCATTCACCAACTCTAAAGATTTATATTTTTTCTTTGACTCAGATAACTCAGATCTTAAGATGTTGGATTTTTCATGAAAAGATTTTGATTCATATAATAAAGATTGTGCCCAATCAAAATTTCCAGCATTTTTGATGTATTTTTCTTTGTGCGTTTCTAAATCTTTTTGAAGATTCTTTGCACGCTGTTTTTCAGATTTTAATTGTTGTAGAAAACTTTGGAGTTTGAACATCATCTTTTGCATTTGATGTATGCATGAACTTTCCAATACCTCATCATTTGGCTCAACATTCTCCTCTTCATACTCATCAGAAGAGTCTGTTTCAGTTCTAGCCATTAGATAAATGTGAGCCACAGCTTCTGACTCCTCATCCTCATCAATGATGTTCGACCAATGGTCATCTTCAGCCATCAACACTTTTCCCGCATCTCTTTGTTTTGACAGGAGAAACTTATTCTTGTAATAGTCGGTATATCTTGAAACTGGCATTCTGCAGTTAACCGTAAAATGTCCCAACTTGCCACAGTTGTAGCATTTGGTGTTCTCATCTGCCACTCCTTTAATGAACTTCTTCATTTCTTCAGGCTTATTCTCATACTTCTTCTCATATCTCTTTTCATCATATTTCTTCTTTTCTCCAAATTTATCTTTAAACTCATATTTAGAGCCCGAATAATATCTTTGATTGTTAGAATGTGGTTTCTTCTGGATTTCTTCTAAAAGGCTTTAGTGAGCATTGCCATGGCCTGTTTGATCTCGTTCATTTCTGAGTCAGAGTCAGAACTGTCACTGCTTTCATTGGATGACTCGCTTGTCCGAATGACCTCTTTAACTTGCTTGTCAGACTTAACCTTATTCTTCTTTTCTGAAACAAAGGCCAAAGGATCAGTAACTTCCTTTTCCTTTTTCTTCATTAAATCTCTGACTTCTAAGACATCTTCCTCATTTTGTTTCAAAGTTTCATAAACCTCGTGTATGTCAATATCAGACAAGGATTTATTATGTCTGATATTGTTTGCATAAGGTTTCCACTCTGGTTGCAGATTACTTAGGAATTTAACATTTATTTCAATTACAGTCTTAGAAATGCCATTCTTCGTTAACTCATTCAACAGTCTGGTCAACCTATCATATACTTCATCAAGACACTCTCCATCTCTGGCTTTAAACTCTTCATAATCTGTTATGCAGTTAGTAATCTTTAACTGAGTTCCAACTTTGGAGCCCATCATCATTTTCTCTATTTGTTTCCACATATTATGACCAGAATCTTTATATCTATCAATATTGGTATAGATGTCATTTCTAAGCGTCTGCATCATGTAAGATTTGCATAAAACATCTGCATGTGCTCTTGCAACTTCTGGTTAGTGTATTTATCTTTTTCTTTAATCACCCTTTGAGAAGGTCTGCCCTGTTCAGGAACAGCAGGAGTTTCTCTCCAAAATACGGCTGGTCCTTCCATTAGTGATTTCATAATCATCTCTCCATCTTTCATTCGTTCAATGAAATTGAGAAATCTGTCACTCCACTGATTATAATCTCCTCTGAAAAGTATTGGCGACTTGGTATCAGTACCATTTGCCATCGCTTCTTTTGAACTCATTTTAACTAATTAAAAATAATATTGCTTCTCTGCAGTTCAAAATTTGATTTAAAGAATTAAAATTCAGTCAAATATCAAGAATTTTCACATAAGAAATTTTCAACCATTCAACACTTAGAAGAAAATTTCAAATCTTAGCCTTATCCGGATTAGAAGTCCGGACAAGTTTATCCGGATTAGGAGTCCGGACAACTAAGATTGTCAAAAACTAAGCAACTCGCACAGGTTATCCGGATTTGATATCCGGACAAAACACTTAGCAAATTTTCACACACAAATCACAATACGATCAATTCACAATTCGATCAATTCACAAATAGTCAACAAGTCAAAACATACAATCCGATCAATTCAATATTATACGATTTAAGAAAGTCAAACAATGAATCCGATCAACTATCGAAGTCAAACTTCACATATTGCTCGTGATAGTCAAAGTCAAAGTCCGTCCAAATATAATCAAAGTCAAAATCAAAAACCGTTCACAGATTAAATCTCGCACAAATTCACAATACGATCAAAAATAAATCGATCATAATTTCAATCGGCTAGAGACTAAATTGTAGACAGTTTCAAGCAGATTATCACTAATTCGCACAATATATCGCACAAGAATATCGTACAAGACAAATTCACCAAGTCACAAATTGCATATTGTACTAAACGGATTATCCTAAATCGATCAAGGTAGTCTCCGGTTTATCTTCAAGCACAAACACAATTTTATCAAATTTTCACCAAAAATTTGGATCAAAACTTGAAAAATTAAGAACTTTTGAACGAACAGAAGGTTTTCGAAAAACTCAAAAATCCGTCAAAAATTCCTCAAATCTTGATTAAATTGCAAAACTGTGTGAATCAATTATGTTCAGATTGTAATCGCGAACTTAGTAATCCAAATTTTAACAATTAACACTGAATTATGATGAGATTAGAGTAAGAAAAATTCAAATCGGCCAAGAACACGAAGAACACAATCGATGAACAGTAACAAAAATCCAGAATTGTTGTGAAA
The DNA here is from genome assembly GCF_001531365.2 of Cynara cardunculus var. scolymus. Taxonomy (NCBI): domain Eukaryota; kingdom Viridiplantae; phylum Streptophyta; class Magnoliopsida; order Asterales; family Asteraceae; genus Cynara; species Cynara cardunculus. The sequence continues at coordinate 26,213,559 of NC_037544.1, read as the reverse complement.
AAATCTCGAAATTTGTGCAATCCTTCAATCAAATTGCTGCTCCTATGCTCTGATACCAATTGTAATTCCCCAAATATCAATCAAATCAGATAATCGTCAAAAGTAGAATCAAAGTAGAGAGAGAATTTCACCAAAGCTTTTGAATATATTCCTTGAGAATGATTACAAAGGAATTAGCAAGACTAATTACTAATTACAGAACTAATCTCCCTATATATACTAAGAAAGCAATAAAGACTAACTAATACAAAATGGGAGAAACTGCTTGAATACAACATTACATCACATCATTGAACCCAACAATGAGCTATTAGATAAATCAAACTTCTTCAGCATGTCACAGACATACTTATTTTTACTGATAAAGATACCTTTATCTGGAGACTTAAAAAGAAGGCTAGTGTTCCCATCATACTCATATGGTATTTTTTATTCATGTGATCAGCGAATCGAAAACACAAAGAGGGATTAGTGGAGCCAAAAATAATATCATCGACATATATTTGGACTAGAATGATATGACCTTTAACTTTCCTAAGAAATAAGGTCTGGCCAATCTTTCCACGAACAAATTTTTCAGAGATGAGAAATGAAGAGAGGATATTGTACCAGGCACGGGGAGCCTGTTTCAACCCATAAAGAGCTTTATCCAAATGATAGACGTGGTTTGGATACTTAGGGTCAAGAAACCCTGGAGGTTGTTCAACATACATTTCCTCTTGAACTTTTCCATTAAGGAAAGCGCTCTTTACATCCATTTGACTTTGAAGTCTCTATGGGCAGCAAAGGCTAGAAAGAGTCGAATTGCTTCGAGTCTAGCCACTGGTGCGAAGGACTCATCATAATCGATCCCTTCTTCTTGTCTATAACCCTGAGCAACGAGATAAGCCTTGTTATGGGTTACCATACCTTCTTGATCTAACTTGTTGTGATAGACCCATTTGGTGCTCATCAGTGTCTTGTAAGATGGACGTGAGACAAGGTACCAGACTTTGTTCCTATCAAACTCAATGAGCTCCTCTTGCATGGCAATGATCCAGCTAGGGTCTGAGATAGTATCACTGATCTTCTTGGGTTCAACTAAAGAAAGAAAGTTGATAAAGAGACATATATTACCTAGACCACGACGATTCTGAATACCTACACCTGGATCACCAAGAATGTGATGAATTGGATGGTCTTTAGTCCATCACTAAGCTGGTAGAGGATTATCATCTGAGCATAAACTTTCAGGAACATAGGATGAGGCTTCAGTGTAGATTCTTTAGCTATTGGAACAATTGCAAAAGGAGCCTCAGATTCAGCGACTGAAATAGGTTTAGATGTTGAAGGAATTTCATTCACTGATTGATCAGTGTTTGAAGTAGAAGGAGGAACACAACTAATGGGCACAACATCGATTTCTGAAGAATACATGTTGGTGTGACTAGCTGCAATTGGAATGATTAATGGATCATCTTCAGCTTCTAGGGCTTCAGTGTTGAGAGGAATTCTGAAGGAAGCTTCAGGTTATCCATATTGAGAAAACATCCGGTTTTCTAATTATTCGTCATCAATTATGATGGGTTTAGTGTTAGGACCTTTAGATTTAGCTTATGATATTAATCAAATACTCTGGTTGATCTTTTAGACAATAACAGTGCAGAGGATACAATATATGAACAAACAGAGTAAGAAATCAATCAAGAACACACAAATGATGAATGAAGAACATGAGAGAATAGCTTCAATTGATTTTCAATTGATTGAAAATATTGACAATTACAATATGAGAAGCACACTGAATTACAAAGGCCTAAGCTGCTATTTATACTAGTTCCTAACGGATTTTCTGACATGACCTAGACAAGTGAAATGATCTAAGCCGTTCAAATAAAGCAGATTACAAACATAGTCACGTGATAAGCACGTGCAGCTAACAGACCTAAGTAAAGCAGTGAGAAGTGGTTCTTCACAAAAGATAAACTGCAGACCCTCTGTGAGCCATCCTATAGGCTCTGCTGGATATGACTTGTAAGCACTTGATGCCAGAGGATCAATTTCCAGAACCTCTGTGAGAGACAACAGAGGTTCTGTCATTCTTGACTTGTACACTTTTGTATAACTTCTGTTGTGGGTCCTCTGTGGTCTTCTGTGGTAGAACCCTTCTGTCAACACTTACAGTAATACTYTTTYATACTTTTACATTAAATGAAATATGAGAGCTAACAATCTCCCCCTAAGTATGAAAAAGTAAAAATTGACAATTTAAAGCAAGAAATGACTTAATTGAAAAAATTACAAGAGGAGATAAAAAAATTCATCCTCTGAAAAGAATTACATAAGGAAAGAATTAAAAAATTGTGTTGCTTAGGCCAATACTATTACAGAGGTTTATCCAACCACAGAGTCTGGATAGTCGTCTACGGCATATAGCATGTCAGTCTTGATGGTTCTGTAGACATTGAAGATCCATTCTCTGAAGTTGACTTGTACT
>NC_037544.1:26208311-26210988 GCF_001531365.2 Cynara cardunculus var. scolymus | reverse complement strand
ACTCAAGGGTCTCTGTGGAGTACTTGTTCGCTTCTGTTGGATCAAAGAACCTTAGGATGTCATCTTTGTCCAAGAACACAAATCCAAAAATGGGGTTGCGAACAATGGAGTTAGGATGACACCTAAGTATGCAACCTGGCCTGTTGTTCGGAGGGGTAATCTTTAAATCTGAATGGGCTAACCTCATCGCTATTTCGAAGTCCTTATGGCTGTAATACTTCACTTGTGCACGCATAACCTCGATAAGCCTTCCGAGCGATAGAGAATAGCTTGACCTCCTCTCCATGTATTTGTTGAGAATTTTGTGCAAGAAGATAAGATCAAATACATAGAGGTTGTGGAGGTCAGCATCCGTGAACGTGTAAAGATTGTCGTCATCCCTCTTCACAACTTATTGAGCATAGAGCACCTTTTTCTTCAGCAAGGTTCTTGGAGAAATTGTTTCAAGTGATGTAATCACATGTTTTGAGAAGACTTGCTCACGTGGCCTTGTAAGCTTAGAGAATTGTGGCCGCGGTAGAAGGCATACCTGTGAGGTCTGGATCATAGGGAGGCTTTGTGTCCACTGCAGAGTATCTCCACAGCAGAATCTCTTCTACAGTAGTAGTAGGCTCTGTGCGAACTTGTTGCATGGGAATCCTGTTCATTGATTCAAAAATCTCATAGACCCTTCCTACTGTGGCGGACTCTGGCACTTTGGCTTCTTCTTCTTCAAGTATTGGCCTCTGGGTGGACCCCTCTGCAAGGATAGGTTTGACGGTTCCTTGCAGAGCGTCGAACATTCCCGTGGACGTTTCCTCCTTCGCCTTAGAGGAAGAGCCTTCACCGGCTCTGGGGACGGGGCCTCTGCCCTTTCTTGCTTGAGCCTCTACCAGAGACACCTTTAATGCTTGAATGAGCGCTGGGTCGCTGTACTCCTCTTCATTTATTTGTTGTGGAGTCTCTGAGCTTGACGACCCCTTCTGTGGTGTCTCCTCCACATCTTTGCCTTTGCATTTGCCTTTAGGCTCTGATGCCTTTTCTTTGCCTTTTGAGAACAAGGCAGCTGTAAAGTCCACTATCTTGAGTGGTTTGACAGAAGTCTTCTTTGGCTCAGCTTTCTTCTCCCCCTCATGACGATCATGGTCATCACCTTTGTGATCGTCATGGTGTTTGGTGGTTTCTGCCTTGCAAGTTTCTAGGGGAGCCTTCTCCAATCTCTTTAGAATCTTGGTGGCCGCCTTCTTCATTTTCTTGATCACCTCTTCAGCAAGCACAGAGGCGTGGCTTATGTCAATCTCTGTCGACCACTTCAATTTTGAGATGCTTCGATAGATTTCACTTCTAAGGGTGTCACCCTCTTTCACGAGCTGTGAAGTGCAGTCTTTGATCGCCTTGTTGGAGGCTCGGGCCTCTGCGAGAAGTTGGTCTGTATGTTTGCACACAATATCCCCTAAGGCTTCAACCATGGCATCTAACTCTCTGCGAGTTGCTAGATGATTGATATTTGCCTTGGAGGATTTGGTGTCGATGCCATAGGTGACCGCAGAGGAGAACATGTTCTTGATCTCGTCGTTGAACTTGGAGTAATCTGTGTAGCCCGCGGAGATGAAGTCAGCAGCGAACTGGGCGGCCACCTCTGATAGCTCTGTCTTTAGCTTCTGGATCGAAGAGGATTTGAGTGACAGAGAGCTAAAGGCTTCTGCGAGATCATCTTTTTGAAGGACAGAGCTCTGAAGGGTTGCAAGAGTCGTCTTGAGTTCTGCGGTTGTGGAGCTCAACTCCTTCAGAGCCTCTGTGATGGGAGAAAGGTCTTATGTCATCGTGCGAGAGATAAACAAGCTTTTCAACTCGTCCATCTTTCGGAATACCGCTGTGGCGAAGGTTTGTAGCTCCCCCTTCGTCACATAGGTATCATGGTAGTCTAGATCACCAACACATGGTGACCTAGTAGCCTCGGAGCAAGAGGCGCCCTCTGCGACTGGTTTGTTGTAGTCTGCTTGGGGACTTCCACAGGATCCTCGTACGTCTCCAAGAGGAGAGCCTACCCGTGTTCTGTCGATTTCTTGCCTTGTAGGTTCAGAGCCTAACATGGCAGAGGGATCGAGTGTGGACATTGGGCGTTCTAGACCCTCTGTCTCTGTGACTCTCACATATGCCTCTAAAGCATATTCTGGTTGGTCACTCATGTGTGGAGAGGCAACGGATGCCTCTCTTGGTTGTGCCGAGTCCTTGGGCGATGGCACTCTTGTAGTAAAACCAACATCCTTTTGAGAGGATATAGGAGTATGAGGTGGTTTCCCGGCTGTGCGATCAACATAGGACTGAAGAATGTCTTCTGCGAGGTTAGCTTGGGTTGGGCTTGGCATGTGCGTGCCTTTTTCAATAGGGGATCCCTCTAGAACAGGGCCCCTAGTAGCGTGGGTAGCACTGGGAGGAGGGCTAGGATGTGTGCCTGTGGTATCTTTTTCTCCCTCTCCTAACTCCACTTCCTCTTATTCTTCATCGTCTAAGACGACCTCTGTCCCCAACTTTTCCACGTCGATTGGCGCTTTGAATCCTTGTTAAATGTGAAAAAGAACGTCTTGGATTCGTTCTGTTGGGGACTCCTCTTGAACGACCTTGCGCAACCTTCTGCGCTTTGGAGTAGTAGCCTCTGCGGGGCTCTCTGGAATAGCAGCCTCTGTGACCACAACCT
>NC_037544.1:26206158-26207661 GCF_001531365.2 Cynara cardunculus var. scolymus | reverse complement strand
CAACCATGTCCTCGAATATTAGTTGTGCGTAATCCAGAGGTAGGTTGAAGTAAATCCCATAAACGATTAACATCATTGCGTGTGAGGTCTGGTCGTGGCTTCCATCCTTCCCTGTTAGGCAACAGTTCACGATCGAGAACAGGATATTCCAAATAGGAGGAAGTCCTTTGCGCTTGAACTGTGTTCGTTTGACAATTTGGGTCGCATAGGATTGGAATTCAAGAAACTGAATCAATTCCTCGTCTGTCGGGGTTGCAGCAAATGCATCCAAATTTAGAGTTTCCTGTGTGGGTAAGCGCAGGGCAGTTTGCAATTTGTCCACATTCAATTCCATTGGCACTAATGATATATTTGTAGGGTGAGATGCGTAGCCGACGATGCTCAGGCCAGTGTCGTTTAGGGTTGTTATATAAGAACTTAGAAGAAATTGGGTTATGTAAGACTCGGCGGTAGGTTTAGTGGCTGATAGGGCATAGTACAGGGGATGGTTTCGAAGAATTTCTAGTAATGGAAAAGTGAAGTCAGGAAAACGTGTTGATGAAGGAACAAAATAGTAGTTGTTGGGCTTTTTGACAAGTACGACCTTCTCGTAACGGTTTTGGACAAATGACAGTGCGTGAGATGTCAAAGCTTGAGCCTGTGTCACTTCATTGTCGCTTGAAACGTTGACGAACTGAGCTGAAGCTGAGGAGGAAGACATGTTTGCAGGTTTTACTTGAGAGTTCGCAAGTTACAGGTTCGCCGGAGAATATGAGTATTGTAAAGGTTTTTCATTTGGGGGGAAAGGGGTATTTATAGTGAGGAATTTTGAATTGAACCGTTTATTTTGACGAAAGGTCGTGATGAGTGGTTTTGGGTTGAAACGGCTCAAAAGTATGACACACCGTGTTGGGAAGACGCGCGATTGATGACGTGTGCCCCCGTTTCTGACACGCGCGTGGAAAGTTCTAACCCTTATCCACAGAACCACGCGCACCATATCAATAGACAAGAACTATCAAGAGAGTTCTGTCAGAGGCCTAAGGGTAACAGAGCCTCTGTGATATGTGTCGGGCCTTCTAATATGTTACACCTTTACCTAAACGGTTTGAAAATCCACAGAGAGATGAGCACTTGCTCAGCTCAAATCACAGAGCCTCTGTTAGAAGCGCCAGATGTTCTGATGAATTGACCTTTGAGAACAAGATACTTCAAAAGGTTTTGGCACCTTCTGTGGTTTGATTTTCATTTCAAAAACTCCCCCTCTGAGCCAGCTTCCATGGCTCCCCCTTGAATAAAAAACCGTTTAAAATCCTTAGAAGAGTTATCAATAGAGAGTCCGTTCACAGAGCCTCTGTAAGCGATCACACAGGATCTGTGAAAAGGCTTCTGTGATTAAAAACATTTTTCTTCTTCAAAAGGTTTTATTATTTCGAAAGCAGATACTCCCCCTCAAATCTTGCAAGTCTCTGCGAGGTTAAACTTGTTTAACTATAAAATCAAGTGAAAGGTTATTCAAGAAAT
>NC_037544.1:26203839-26205165 GCF_001531365.2 Cynara cardunculus var. scolymus | reverse complement strand
CTCTCCCATCATGCTCATTTCGAATTCACTCTGCATCAAGAACTCAAATTCTTTGCACATCGAAACGTTAGTTGCACCAATGATAATGTCATCAACATAAATTTGTACAAGCAAGATATCATCATTCATTTTCTTGTAAAACAAAGTAATATCTGTCGTACCTCTGTGAAACCCATTGGAAGGAAGAATGTTGGATAAGCGATCATACCATGCTCTGGGAGCCTGCTTGAGACCATACAGAGCCTTGTCTAAAAAAATAGACGTTGTTTGGATACTTATCACTCTCAAACCCTGGGGGTTGCTTGACATATACCTCTTCTTTGAGCTTGCCGTTTAGAAAGGCTGACTTTACATCCATTTGGAATACTTTGAACCCTCTGTGAGCTGCAAATGCTAGAAAGATACGAATAGCTTCTAGTCTGGCCACAGGAGCAAAAGTTTCTTCATAGTCAATACCCTCTTCCTGGCAATACCCTTTAGCTACTAGTCTTTCCTTGTTCCTCACCACCACCCCTTGCTCATCCTTCTTATTACGAAAATCGCACTTGGTGCCAATAGCAAGCTTCCCAGTTGGCAGAGGTACAAGAGTCCATACCTGGTTTCTGTCAAATTGAACTAGCTCGTCTTGCATAGCATCAACCCATAAGGGATCTGCTAGAGCCTCTGCAACTGTTTTTGGTTCAATTTCGCTTACAAAACAAGTGAATAAGTAGAAATTTTCCGTGGCTCGCGTCTTAACACCGGCAGAAGGTTCTCCAATGATTTGAGATTGAGGATGGCTCTTGGTCCATTTTCTGACATGTTGTGGTTGAACCGAGGGCATAATTTCTTGAACAATTTGAAGTTGAGGTGGAGATGCAGAGTCTGATTCAGGTTCTGGAGCTTGGTTGGAGGATAATTATGGAGGACTTTCATTTATTTGAGTAGCTTCTGGTGGAGAAGCTTCCGGGGAAGGGGTCACAGAGGATGAAGTGTGGGGAGCTTGCTCTGTGATTGATGTTGTGGAGGGACAGTCGCTTGAGGCTTGATCTGGATGGTCAACTTCTGCAGAGGATCTTTCAGGCTCTTTGTCGTCTTCATACCATTCTGCAAAAAGTTGCTCTAGGTCTGGAGTGATCGTAGCATTTGGAAATTTGTCTGCTTGAATTTTCAACTCTTCTGTGAACTTGTCCTTTGTCACTTGAAAAGAATCATCAAATTTGACATTTGTGCTAACAACCMYAGTTTGAGTCCTGGGAATGTAGGCTCTGTATGCAGCAGTGTCCCATGCATAGCCAATAAAGATTGCATCATCCCCTTTGGGCTCAAACTTTCCTACAGACTCTC
>NC_037544.1:26189098-26200524 GCF_001531365.2 Cynara cardunculus var. scolymus | reverse complement strand
ATGGGGACATAAGGAGGATTATAAAGAAATTCACATATCCTTGGGTGAATTCCTTCCAGGAAATTAACCATTCGCACCTTCCATTGGGGGTACTCCTCACGTATAAGCGTGGGAGGTTTAGATTGAGAACCAGTGCTCATAAAAGATGTATTGGCCAGATTCGCCATTGAAAGAAGAAGAACAATAGGAATAAGATGAAACTGATAGAATAGAGAAAAACATGGTAACCTGAAGAAGAAGACTGGTGTTCTTGAGCAAATGCAGATTAATACCAAGAACAGAATAAATCAAATTAGAATTTGATTCCAGCTCTGATACCAATTGTTAGGACCTTTAGATTTAGCTTATGATATTATTCAAATACTCTGGATGGTCTTTTAGACAATAACAGTGCAGCAGAAACAATATATGAACAAACAGAGTAAGAAATCAATCAAGAACACACAAATGATGAATGAAGAACACGAGAGAATAGCTTCAAATGATTTTCAATTGACTGAAAATATTGACAATTACAATACGAGAATCACACTGAATTACAAAGGCCTAAGCTGCAATTTATACTAGTTCCTAACAGCTTTTCTGACATGACCTAGACAAGTGAAATGATCTAAGCCGTTCAAATAAAGCAGATTACAAACATAGTCATGTGATAAGCACGTGCAGCTAACAGACCTAAGTAAAGCAGTGAGAAGTGGTTTTTCACAGAAGATAAACTGCAGACCCTCTGTGAGCCATCCCAGAGGCTCTGTTGGATATGACTTGTAAGCACTTGATGCCAAAGGATCAATTTCCAGAACCTCTGTGAGAGACAACAGAGGTTCTGTCATTCTTGACTTGTAAACTTTTGTATAACTTCTGTTGTTGGTCCTCTGTGGTCTTCTGCGATAGAACCCTTCTGTCAACACTTGCAGTAATCCTTTTTTATACTTTTACATTAAATGAAATATGAGAGCTAACATTTAGAATTAGCTAATTGAGATTCATCAAATGTGACATGAATAGTTTCTTCTATCGTCTGTCGGTGTTTGTTGAATACTCTGAAGGCTTTGGACACTGAAGAATATCCAAGAAAGATTCCTTCATCAGCTTTGGGATCGAACTTTTCTAGTTCATCACGGTTGTTGAGAATATAACACGTGCAACCAAATATATGTAGAAAGTTGATCGAGGGCTTTCTGTCATGGAAAAGTTCAAAAGCTTTCTTCTTGAACCTCTTAACGATCAGCGACCGATTTTGAGTGAAACAAGCGGTGTTGACAACTTTAGCCCAGAAATTGGTAGGGAGATGGGACTCGCTGAGCATCGATCGAGCAGCCTTAATGATTGTTCGATTTCTTCTTTCAGCGACCCCATTTTGCTGAGAAGTTCTCACTGAGGAAAAGCTGTGAGAAATTCTCTTGTCCTCAAAGAAGTTATCCATAGTACTATTTTTGAATTCAGTATCATGGTCACTTCTAATAGATCGTACTTTAATATTATTTAGTACTTCTATTTTCTTGATGAACGATATGACATCTGCAAGTGCTTCACTTTTGGATCTGAGAAAGAAGACCCAAGTGTACTTGGAGTACTCATCAACAATGACAAGTGTATACTTCTTTCCAACGATAGATTGCATGTTCACAGGACCAAAGAGATCCATGTACAGTAGCTGAAGAGGCGATGTCACTAAAGAGATTTGCTTTGACTTAAAGCTAGCTCTAGTATGTTTTCATTTCTCATAGGTTGAGCAAAAAGATTCCTTTACAAAGGAGCGTTGAGGAAGATCAGTGACAAGATCAATTCTAGACAACTCGCTGAGTGTCTTGAAGTTAAAGTGAGAAATCCATTTATGCCATAGCCAGTTGATATCTGGCGAAGCTTTAGAAAGGAAACAACTATTCTAATTGAGAGAAGAATCCATATTGATGATGTAGACATTCTCTAGATGAGAACCGGTCAAGGTGACCTTATCATCCTTGTCATAGACATAGAATGAATTCTTGGAGAACTTCACTGTATAGTCTTTATCACACAGTTGACTGATGTTGAGGAGGTTGTGCTTTAGTCCTTCAACATATGTAACACGCCTGAATGTGGTTGCACCATTGGTTAATATACCAAAACCTCTGGTATATCCTTTTCCATTACCTCCAAAGGTCACGGAAGGTCTTCTTTCTTCCTTGTAGTCAATTAGCAAGGATTTGTCTCCGATCATGTGCCTTGAGCATCCACTATCGAGATACCATATGCCTTTGACTTCTTACACAAGAGAACAAATTAAAAATGCTTTTGGTACCCATCTATTTGGGTCCAGCAATGTTAGTGGCTTCATCTACTGAAACTGAAGAACCAGCGTCAGCAGACGGCTTCACTGAACCTGGAGAGGTTTTAGTGGAAACAGGAATAACCTCTGACGCTAGAGAGATAGATTCAGTAGGTGTCTTCATTGATCCTGACGAAGAGGCTTCAGTGGTAGCAACTACAACACCTGATACTGAAGGCTTAGCATCAGTAGTTGTCTTCACTGAGCCTAAAGAGAAGGCTCTAGTGGTTTTCTTCACCTTGGTTGCTTTAGCAGCCTTAGTGGATGATTTCGCTTTGGTTGATTTCTCAGCCTTAGATACTTTCTTGCCCTTGGCTGGAGGACCACCCTTAGCGGCAGAAGGACATTTATTGGCAATGTGTGTAGTTTCACCACAGTGCTTACACTTCCTATAGCTGAAGGTAGCTTTAGGGCTAGGAAGTATCAGATTAGAAGAGGGACCAACTCCAAGGATTCCCTTCTCATTAGTTCTTGGAGGAACTTTAGAGGATTTGGAGTCCTTAGGTGAAGCGTTCACCTTGAGCTGAGACTTAGATTTCTGAGAAGATTCGGATTTTTGGTCCCGGAAGAAGAGGGTTTACAAGCTGAAGGAATAGATCTGGATCTATTTGACTTGTTAGTCTTCTCAAGAAAAGAAGATTGAGAGGAAGAACTGTCAGGAATAGAAGAGACAAAGGTGCCAAAGATGAGCATGAACCTGTCAGTGACACTGTCTTCCTGATCATAGGAAAATCCTAGATCAGTCTTTATCTTTGTAGGGATCTGAGCGTCAATGATCTCTGAGGCCTTGACAGAGGCTTTGCACCATCCTTCAATGGTAGCCTTCTCAGCCCTGAGTTCAGCAATTGCTTTCTCACGCTCAGCTATAGCCTGTTCGCGTTCGACAGTGATGGTTTGGTTTACAATGACCTTATTCTTAAGATCTTCTTCAATCTTAATCAGCTCTTTGATCTTTGAATGACAAATCTTCAACTGTTCTTGAAGATCAAAATTAAGCGTTTATCTTTTAGATTTGTCATTCAGGGCATTGTAAGGGTCCACTGTCAACATGTCTAACGCTGATAGGCTAGAAGAGGAAGAGGGTTCATTCAAGAGACATACTTGAGTGGGTGAGGATGATGAGGGATCATGAGAAGTTGATGTCTCTGAAGCTTCTTCTTTGACATCTTTGGCCATTAAAAAGAGATAGGTCGTGTCTTCCTCATCAGATGATGATTCATCAGAAGAATCAGCCCATTCATGCTCTTCAGCGACAAGACCTTTGGCCTTTTGCTGGGAAATCCTCATATTCTTGTACTTCTCCTTCAACTTCAGGTATTTGTCATCCTTAGATCTAAAGGAGGATGGGGTTTTAGAAGATGGCGTCATAGCCTTCTTAGACCTGCATTCACCAGCAAAGTGACCCTTGCAGTGACAGTTGTAGCAGATCGCTGAAGCCTTGTCTATATTATCAGACTTTAGCTTTTCCTTGATGGTCATGGAAGGGGATATGTGGAAATTACTTTTTCTGGCGAATCTCTTAAAAGATTTAGTCAATAGCGCCAGTGATTCATTAAAGTATGCAAGATCAGACTCTAATAGATTCTCAGAGTTAGTAGAATCTACCTCTGTGATAACAACAGGAGGAAGAGAAGAAGAAGAAGATGGGAGTTCAGCTGAAGCATCTTCAGAGATTAGAGCTAATGAAGAGCTCTTCATTTCTCTAGAATCCTTGATTAGATTCTTTTTCAGTTGTCGAGACTGCTCATGGTTGAGCAGTATCCATAAAGAGTGTTAAGAGAGAGAGAAAGGACATGTCATTGGACATCTTGAGACACATGGCATAAGTATCCCAAGACTCAGGCAAATATTCCAAAAACTTCTTTAAACTTTCAAAATTGGAATATTCCCTGCCTACAGTCCTTAAATCTATAAGAAGACAATTAAAACGTTGATGTACTTCAGACAATGTCTCAGTCTTTCCATAGAGAAAACTATCGTATTGTCTTACTAAATTAATCTTCCACGATTCTTGAACCTAAGAGGTTCCTTCATATTGAACACATAAAGTGTCCCACATGGATTTAGAGGTTCTGAGTTTCATCACAGAATTATAAACCTCATCAGAAAGAGACATAGCTATTATAGACCTACCACGAGTGTTTATAGCTATTTTCTTCTTGTCTTCATCGCTCCATTGATGAGGGAGCTTTGAAATATGTCGTTCAGAAATTGCGGCAGTCGTAGCTATTTCAGGAACAACCAGAGAAATGGCATATGGAACATATGGTCCATTTTCTATGTAGTGAGGAATTTCAGGATCCACACCTTCCAGAAAGAGGGACATCCGATTTTTCCAAAGACTAAAGTTGTCTCGGATAAAACGGGGTGGTTTGGCAAGAGAGCCATTGTCATGAAAGTGTGTTTGTGTTTTGTAAAGCCATTTGAAAGCAGTAACATTATCTAGAGAAAGAGATAATATAATGCAGAAAATAACTAAACAACAAGAATAGAAATACGCTACTCTGATACCACTTGTTGGTCTCGTTAGAGTCTACAAGGTGTGTATAACAGTTTGTAGAATGGGAGGGATGAATACAAACACAGTAAACTTTTCTAATTTAAAATATATATTGATAAAGAAGGATAAATACTGATTTTACAAGATTGTTTGCGGAAAGATAACATAAAGAAAACCTATCTAAATTGTTAAACCTCACAATGCAAAATGTAAAAAGTAATGAAAAACAACAAGTGATGAAGAACCAGAAGACCAATGAAGACATCAAGGCAGAAACGACTAAGTCTGGAATTCAACCAGAGGACCGATGGACAGTCCAAGGATGCGATGGAAAGAGCATTCTCATCGACCCTCTGATCAATCAACACCTAGACGATTTTCGAGCAATTCATTCAAGCATGTGATGAACATTCGAAAATAAGGATAAGATCATCATATCATGAATGACATCTGGAGATGACAAGTCAACAGCTGGAATTCGAGTTTATCTTAGTATTAACACTTATCTTTATAAAAGATAAACCTTATCTGTTAATAGAAGATTTACTAGAAAGTAGCATTAGATAGTTATCTTCTTAATAACCGATTAGTATAAATAGATGATTAGGTCTATTGTAAAAATAAGGCTTTTACACGTTGTTTTACGTTTCTGAAGTTATAAAGTAAAACCTTTGAAGCTCAAAGTTGTTCTTAAATATTCTTATTTTATTCTTGAGTCTTCATAACTTTCTTCATTAAATAACTATAATCTGGTTATTCATAACTAGATTATTAGTGTTATTGAGAGATCTGGGATCAACATTTGGTATCAGAGCATATTGATTGATTATCCAATAAAAAACGATCATTCAAAAATCTCTCAAATTTTTGATCTTCTTTCTCGTCAAATTCTCTCTTATTCTTCAAAATTTTCAATGGCCAACTGGAATTCCGCGTACAATGTTAGCTCACTAACAAAGCCTCCAACTCTTCAACGAGAGAAATATCCTCAATGGAAGATCAGAATGGTAAATTTTCTGGAGGGAATGGATAGGAATCTCCTGTGATCAATACAGGAGGGTCCCTACATTCCTCAAACTCTAGTTCCAAGAGTTCCAGAAACAAATACCACAGCTGAAATTCCAGCATACTACATGCCGAATGATGAAAGAAATTGGGATGAAGATGATAAAGAAAGAGTCGAAACTGACAAAAAGGCCAAAAGATTGATAATCATGACGCTACCCAACGAAATCTTTCAATCCCTCGATACATATTCCACAGCGAAGGAACTTTGGGATGAACTGGCAAGCCAACTGGAAGGAGGAGCAAAAACAAAAAAAAAATCGTAGAGCGCAATGCCTCAATGAATACATAAATTTCAAAGCCCTCCCTGATGAACCGATACAAAAGACTTATGATCGCTTCAACACATTGATAAATCAATGTCGTAGAAACGATATCATCAGAACAAAGGAAGAAAACAATGTTTTATTCCTAAAAAGTCTAGGCGATGAATGGACACAACTATCTATGTCCTTACAAGCAAACCAGAACCTAGATGGCTGGTCTCTTCATGACCTGTATCGAACAATTGCAGCACAAGAGAGCGACATTATGAAGAAAAAGGTATCCATTGGTGGACCCCTTGCTCTTGCTGCCGATGAAAAAGAAAAATCAAGGACTCCCACCAAAGAACACAAGAAGAARGGCAAGAAAGCATTACTGGTAGAATCAGAATCTGAAGAAGAAACTTCTGAATCAGATGATGAGATTAAAGCTTTCGCCAAATCATTGGCCTTGATTAGAAAACAGTTCCAAAAGAAGTTCATCAGAAAACCTTACGAGCGAAAAGAGTTCAGACGGGAAAGGTACCAGTCATCCTATGATAGAAAGCCATCCAAATTTCATCAAAGGGACGAAAGGAGAGATGGAAGAGAAGAACGGGAAGAGAGAAAAGAAGAAAGAAGAGAAGAAAGAAAAGAGGAAAGGAGATAGGACAAGGAAGGATGGAAAAATGATCTTCGATGCTTCAGATGCGGAAAACTTGGTCATTTTTCCAAGGAATGCAAAGGACGACTAATCAAGGATGCTGACTACTATAAGAATAAATACAAATATAACTCAAGAGAGCGAAGCTTGATGGCCGAAAAAGAAAATTGAGTGTCCAACTCTTCATCCGATGATGAAGATAAAGCGCTCATCTGTCTAATGGCCACGTCCAATGCAGAATCCTCCTCCAACTCTGATGACCAGGTATGTGAGTCTTCCTTAAATGAAACCAACTCTATTCCATCTGAACTAGAGTTAAGGGTAATCAAGCTTTCAGAAGATTTCTTGAAACTAAAAGAAAAATTAAGTTTTGAAAAATCTGAAAGAATAAAAGCGGAAAAAGAAGCAAGTTTCTACAAAAGAGAAACTGATCTTCTAACCGAAGAAAAAGATGAACTTGGAAAAGAAAATACTCGCATAAGCACCCTTAAGAAATCAGAAGAAGATAAACTTCTGGAAATAAACAAGCGAATAACTAAAGACCTTGAAAAGAAAACTAAGGCCTTAAAGGAATCTGAGGCAGAGAGACTAAACTCAGTAGCTCTTAAAGATTTCTTTCAAAAGGAGCGAGAAATTCTTCATCAGAAGCTTCAAACCAATGAACTTCTGATGAAAAAGTATAAAGATGCCCAAGAAGTTTTTGAAAAACTAAATGGCCAAAAGGATACTCAAGGGATAGGATTCAATGAATTAGATTCATTCATTGAATCAAAGAAATCCACCCTTGAATCCATTTTTAAACTTGGATGCATTCAAAAACCCGACTTATCTCCAAAACCAAAAGCTAATTTCAAAAGAGTTAAAGTCGATGGAAAAACTGTCGTTTCAAGATAAGACTTTGAAAACGTGGTTTATGAGAAAAGTACTTGTAATAATCTTGATGAAAGAAATGACATTTCTAAACCAGAGATTGTTGAAAACTCTATTGAAAAACCAGAATCTCTGCCTGTCAATTCTATCTCATTAGCAAATACTGTTGATGAAAAGAAGAATTCGAATGAGGAATCATCAATTGATAAATCGATGACTCACTCAAGTAAAATTGAGAATTCATCAAAGTCAAAATTGATGAAACCTCAAGAAGATCAAACTGAAGCATCAACCTCTGAACCCACATCTTCTGCTCCAATCCAAGTTAATTTTGAATTTGAGAAATCAGCAAGAGACTTTCTCGATTCTGAATATGAAGAAGAAATAAGTTGTAAATCACCAAAGATCATTGAGAACAAGAAACCTAAAAATTTCAAGTGCTCGATGGAATATGGTATTTCTTCATCAATGAAATCTTCAGAGAAAGGAAAGGGAAAAGTCAAAGATGTTAAATCTGCCAAAGACAACTCAAAAGGCCCTAGTACTCCATTCAGGTTCATCAAGTTTACCCGTGAGCAAAAACAGAAGTGGTCTACCTCTGATAAAATTAATCACAACTTTCCTTTCCATCCAGCTGAAGAAAAGTCCACCTTCCTTAGAAGAAAAGAAGTAAAGTCCAAGCCTTCTTTAAATAAAAAATCTGAACTAGATAGGAAGTTTGTAAAAACAACCGATGCTAGGACGGGATTTATACCTATATTTACTTCTTCATTTTCATCGAATAAAAAGAAGTTTAGACAAACGCAACCAAAGCACCATTTTTGTCAATGTCTAATTCTTTTACAAAACCTGAGGAATCACATGTTGACACATCACTGTCCCTCCACACAACACGTTTATCGATATAAAGTAGGACCCAATGAAAACGTAAAAAAAACTCAAATCCATGGGCAAGGGAAATCCAAATAAACCCAAGCCAAGCAACAAAAAGAGTACAACATCCCCTACTAACAAACGAGGACCCATTATGAAATGGGTACCTAAATCCCCTTAATTTGTCTTGAAGGACCAGCATGTGCAACCATGGTACATGGATTCTGGTTGCTCCAGGCACATGACTGGTGATAAAAGTCAACTATCCTCCTTCATCGAAAAATCTGGAGACTCTGTGTCTTTTCGAGACAACAGCAAGGGTAC
Source organism: Cynara cardunculus var. scolymus (assembly GCF_001531365.2). NCBI lineage: Eukaryota > Viridiplantae > Streptophyta > Magnoliopsida > Asterales > Asteraceae > Cynara > Cynara cardunculus. The sequence goes on along the minus strand of NC_037544.1, from coordinate 26,191,678 downwards.
AATCAAGGGATACGACACTCTCATCAAAGGCAATGTCACAATCAGCAAAGTGGCTCATGTCGAAGGATTAAATCACAATCTATTAAGCATAAGTCAATTCTGCGACAAAGGCCTTGAAGTCAAATTTCGCAAAGGTCTCTGCATCATAGAATCAAAGCCCGGTAATATAATCATCAAAGCAAATAGAGAAGGAAATCTTTATCTTCTAGACTTTGAATCCTCTATGGGACAGGACACCCTCTGTCTTGTGTCTCATAAAAGCGATGAAAATTGGCAATGGCATCAAAAATTTTCACACCTCAACTTTAATGCGCTAAGAAAACTAGCCACACAGAATTTAGTCAAGGGAATTCCTGCTCTAAAATTCGAAAAAGGCCAGTTGTGCTCAGCATGTGAGTTGGGAAAACTAAAAAAGGCATCACATAAAACTAAGTCAGAGACCTCCTGCACCAAGCCATTGGATATGCTTCACATAGACCTCTGTGGACCAATATCCACTCAAAGCCTCTCTGGAAAGAAGTACATGCTGGTATTGGTCGATGAATACTCCAGATACACTTGGGTTGAATTCGTAAAGAAGAAATCATATGTTCCAGACCTACTCATTGGAGTGATGAAAAGGCTACAAGTCTTTCTACAAAAAAATTTGGTAAAGGTTCGTAGCGATAATGGAACTGAATTCAAAAATGCCATAATTGATAACTATCTCTTCAGTGAAGGCATTACTCAAAACTTTTCACCATCAAGAACTCCACAAAAAAATGGAGTATTAGAACGACGAAATCGAACTCTTGTGGAAGCAGCAAGAACCATGCTCGCTTCATCGGAGTTACCACTCTCTTTCTGGGCTGAAGCTATTTCCACAGCATGCTTCACCCAAAATCGATCAATCATCAACAAGAGACACCAGAAAACCCCATATGAGCTTATCAACCATAGAAGACCAAACGTCAAATATTTTCATATCTTTGGGTGCAAATGCTTTGTACTCAATGATAGAGAATATCTTGGCAAGTTCGACAAGAAAGCTGATGAGGGAATCTTCCTGGGCTATTCTCAAACCGCCAAAGCTTACAGAGTCTACATCAAGAGGACCAGAATCGTTATTGAAAGCATCAATGTGTCCTTCGATGACTCTACACCAATGACTTCTGGACACAACAGTTCAAAACTCGGACCTCAAAGAAGAGCATCTGATTCATCACTTAGCAAACCCAATGAATCAGAATTAGCTCAATTATTTGAAGACATCTTCGATGAAGAAGTAATCTCTGGACATGAGCCCAATGCAAAATCAATCTCCAGAATCAATGATGAACATGCAGATTTTCATACTCAAGGTACATCTCTCCCAGAAGCTCATGCTACTTCACCATCTACTTCTGTGTCTTCAGATCATGATCAAAAACCAGAGTTTAATCCTGCAAATGATCTTGTTGAGGGGGAGCAACCAGTTCCATCGGTCGATGAGGACCTGCATACTGTTGCTTCAGAACCTCAATCAAGCACCAAGTGGACGAAAAATCACCCACATCACAAAGTCATTGGTGATCCAAACTCTGGTGTTAAGACGAGATCAACTATTGCAAATGAATGCCTCTTCGCAAACTTTTTGAGAATGATTGAACCAAAGAAGATTTCTGAAGCCCTACAAGACCCAAACTGGATAAAAGCCATGCAAGAAGAATTACTTCAGTTTGAACGAAAAAAAGTATGGTCTCTTATGCCTCTTCCCAAAGGAAAAATGGCAATAGGAACCAAATGGGTCTTCAGAAACAAGAAGGACGAAGATGGCATTGTAATAAGGAACAAAGCCATGCTTGTTGCAAAAGGCTATCGCCAGGAAGAGGGCATTGATTACGATGAATCATTCGCTCCTGTCGCAAGACTTGAAGCCATCAGAATGTTTCTAGCCTATGCAGCACACAAAAGCTTTGAAGTCTATCAAATGGATGTTAAGTCTGCCTTCCTCAATGGTAAACTACAAGAAGAAGTCTACGTGCAACAGCCTCCTGGGTTCGAAGATCCACAGCATCTGGACTATGTCTATTTTCTGGATAAAGCTCTTTATGGGCTCAAGCAAGCACCCAGGGCCTGGTATGAAACTCTATCTACCTTTCTCATCGAAAATGGCTTCGAAAAAGGTACAATCGATATAACTTTCTTTCTCAAAAAACATAAAGGTAACATTTTACTTGTTCAAATATATGTGGACGACATTATATTTGGTTCTACAAATGCAAAACATTGCGAAAAATTCTCAGAGCTGATGAAAAGCAAATTTGAGATGAGTATGATGGGAGAACTCAGTTTCTTCCTTGGTCTTCAAATAAAACAAGTTCCAAAAGGAATTTTTATCAATCAGTCCAAATATGTGACTGACCTTTTGAAAAAATACTCTCTCTCAAATTCATCATCGATGAGAACTMCCATGGCTACAGGAGTTAAGTTATTTGCTGATCCATCAGGCAAATCTATAGATGTCACAACCTATAGAGGCATGATTGGATCACTCCTATACTTAACCGCTAGTAGACCTGATATTATGTTTGHCACATGTCTTTGTGCAAGATATCAAGC
>NC_037544.1:26172934-26188701 GCF_001531365.2 Cynara cardunculus var. scolymus | reverse complement strand
TCTTCCATATCTCATGGTTATGCCTATAAGTGATATATAAATTATTAGCCATAAAATCCACTTATTCTAAACCAGCGCCTCTGGTCATAAAGACCAGAGCTTCTAGCTAATTAGAGTAACTTCGAATTTGGCAAACAATCTCCATCGTTTTTGGAACCAGAGCTACTCTAGTCCAAAGCAAATACTTAGTAATTTGTACCAAGTATTTTCTTATCAACCAGAGCCTCTAGTTCAATAGACTAGAGCCTCTGAATTCATACTCTATGTAACCGGAGTTCCTCGGTCCCAAAGAATTTCCTTTTTCCATGAAGACTACTTGCTACTTTCACCATATTCTCTTGCCTTCACAACCAGAGCCTCTGGTTCCAAAGACCAGAGCCTCTGGATTCGAAATCTTTGGCACCAATGCTCCCCTGGTCTCAAATATCTATATGCATTACTTAGCCATATATCATTCATTATTTTCTCCTCAGAACCAGAGCCTCTGGTCGAATAGACTAGAGCCTCTGGCCATCTCTATCATTTCATATGCATCTTTTCTCCTCCATTACACATTTCACCATCAGAGCCTCTGGTTGTATACACCAGAGCCTCTGGTCCTCAAGTTCTCCATTTTTAATTATTATTTATTTAAGGGGGAGTTTTTGACATCCTCAAACATCACTCTCCATGCATCACTTGAGGGGGAGAAAACCTCTATCACCTTCAATTTTGTTATTATGCATTTTCAATCCAGAGCCTCTGGTTCTACTATCCAGAACCTCTGGCCACAACAAATGCTATATATATGTATTTAACCAGACCTCCTCTGGTTCTACATAATGGATTTCCAATGTTTATCTAGAACCTCCGATTTGAAATCCGAGGCTTCTATAACATACAATCCAACACTACATCCATGTACTTCTACATAGATATTAAACCAGCACTCCTCTGGTTTCCTCCCCAATGGGTCATGAACAACCAGAGCTCCTCTGGTTCCATGATAATTCTTTTTAAATATACAAAAACTCATCTTAATTGAAACTCATTTTTCAGAGATTATACAAAATTGCAGCTTTTGTGACTAAAAACTATACATCATAGTTTTTAGAAGATCAAAACTTCGTAATCAGTATTAATCTTACAATTAGATGAGATTTTTAAATATAAATTATTTTTTTGGGATTGCGTATTCATCAAGATATTATTTTGAATACTATTTATTCAAATAATTTCTACCGTCATCATAACCACGCGCCTGACATCTTCAACAGCCTGTTCCCCACATACCCTTTAAAATCTTCTACCTCCCTTACCCCGTCTTGACATGTGTCCTACTATATTAAATGCACGTACTATCAAGACGGCTCACGTTCTTCAAATCAAATCGTCACAAACAAAACCGCCAAAACCTTTCATGATTATTATATTTTAATAATCAAGAAACGTTTCCCTTCCCCCTCCCCCCMCCCCCTACTTCGCCCTCCACTACCCAATCTTTCATCATCTTCCCGCCTATAAATACCTTTCATCTTCCTCCATCTTCCTTTTACGCTTCCATAAACCTGCAACTAAACTCTGACGAAATACAAACCGACAACCTTCCCAAACCTTCAACAATGGCATCCTCCGCATCTCATGAATCAAACAACAATGACAGCAGAATACAGTCTACAGGCGCTGACAGCCGTGTCATCATCTTCCTACCAATGCGGCCAAATAATCACGCTCTCGAACTCAACACTGCTCTGTTTGACGACCGTTTTGCCATTATTGTTGAGTTCTTCAGACACAGCATTCTTCTTCCTGCTCTCACCCTTGCCGATACCGCTGTACCCATCAAATACGTACAACAATATTGGCAAACATGTGAATTTGATGAAGAAAGCCACGGTATTATAGGGGACATAGACGCCCCTAATGATATGATATGCTCTATTAAAATTTCAAGGGCTAAGGTTTCCCGGCTACTGTGCATTCCAACACGTAAAGAACCTGGCATTGCGCAATTTGACGAACCACCAACCACAGCCGACATTCTCCGATTTCTGAAGAAGCTAGGCTACAACCGTGACCTACGCACCGTCTCCACTTTTAAACGACAATGCCTTCCACCGATGTGGAATATGTTCTTCTCCCTTCTGAATTGAGCCCTTACATGCAAACTGGGCTACTTGGACCAAGGCAACACAAACATCTTGACAATAATGTACGGGCTGTTCGTTAACTTGAATCTCGACTACGCCTTCCTCATCTATAATGAAATACTTTCGGCGGTAGTTAAGAAGTCGAAGCTCCAGGCCACCGGCAAGCCTCTCCCTGCGGTTCTCTTTCCGTGCTTCATCGCTCTTTTCTTCAGGGACGGAATGAGGAAGAATCGCCTACCAGCCGCGGAGCCATTCACGCCAGTATACAGGATGCATGGTCATCGACCAACCCTCTCAAAGGAGGGCTATACCATCAACCGTACTCTTCCACGGGCTATGGTCAATGTCATACCATCGACATCTGAGATACGCCAGACCTATGAGCGCTCCATGCTGTCCCAGGAACCAAGGGCAGCTACCCCAGAGCACCTACAGCCGTCACCTGAGCCCAGCGAGGGCGCACATGAGTCATCATCATCGGATGATAAAAATGATGATGATAATGCTACTCAACGTGCCACCCTCGGCCCTACTCAAAGCATTCCCTCACCCACTTCCCAAAGGGCACCCACATCCTCTACCCCTGGCGATCAAAGCCAAAGGGGTATTGAAAAAGGACGACCCAGTCCCACCCCAACCCCAGCCAGCCATCCAGAGGCCATTCTTCGGGGCTCTGGAGATGAACAAACTGAGGAACCAAATTTCCCATCACCCCTCTCTCAACAGAGAGGTGATGTAGAGAAAAGAGCCCCTTCGCCTCAGGGCTCGCCACAACCCATCACACACACAGAAGCATGTGTTGCTTCTGAAGTTGAACCCACACATCGCACAGAGTGATCTTCCATTCGTGCACGACCCCCTCGGTATTTGATCTACCAAAGGGGACACACATCATCTTCACTTACTCTGAGGAAGAGGAAGAGGATGTTGCAACATCACAAGATAGTTCTTCTCTTGAGGGCTATCAAGGACGTGATGGAAGTCCTTCAAGGCCAACATTCTCACAAGGCCAAGAAGGCGCCTCCGGAGCAGAGGCACAACCTACAGCATCTGTTGTTGCAGGGGTTACCCCACTTGCTGATCTGGTCACAAAGGCTAAGTTCCAAGCCTTTGTCGAGACAGTGATGCGATCCTTGGAAGACCTTAAACTCATCATGCAAGGGATTGTCGACAACCAGCCCTCCACCTCTACCTCTGACCTCCAACAATCTCTTGCAATCTTACAACACCACCTCACCCAAATTGAATCCCAAACACAGGCCAACACCACCCGCTTACAAATGCTCCAACAAACCGTCACCTAACACCATAACACCACTTTCCTCCCTAGCCATCCAACGAAACCAAGTCACCATCCACTCCCTCGCCACCCTCACGGCCTAGGCAACTAAGGTCGATGAGAACCTTACCAACATAATCACCCAACTTTAAACCATCCTCAGCAACCTTCACTCCCTATCCACAACCATACCCTCCCAAGTCCCTCACCAAACACCACAACCATCCACCACATCTATCGATAATTCCATAGCCAATCTCACCCAACAAATGACCTCCATCCAAGACACCCTCACCCAACTACCCGCCGTAATAATCGCCCAAATACCCAAACCCACATCTCAACCACCACCTCCCTCTGCAGGCCCATCCTTTGATGAAGCCTTCTCCACTTTCACTGCAGAGGTGAGAGACCTAATAACCAACCTTCCCATTCCCCCATACACATCCACCTCCCACATGCCACCACCAACTGCATCCTCCATAACCGAGTTCGCCACACGAGCGGACTTGCAAGCTTTGTCAAGAGCACTAGTCTCCTCTTTTAACGAGATCAGTGCAAAATTTGTTCATCGGGCCACTCGTCCAACAATGGTTCTCTCCTAGAACCTGTCCAATGAACAACGGTGCACAACTACCCTCCTACAAACAATGGAGGCGAGTCAACGACAGGCCTCCCTGAAGGCATATCTCGCTTCCTTCAGGAAGGAAAAAAAGAAGAAGAGGACAAGAGCCTCTTGCTCCAGCAGCCGCCAACACAAAAGGCCAAGGCATGAAGACCAAGACCCCGATGATCAAGGTCTTGGACCTCATGAGGGGGAGACAGAGGTCGCGGCTGCACAGAATAAAGAATCCGCTGCACCACCACAATCATCACCACCCTCAACCGAAGGAACCCAAGTAAAGGAACCAGAGGCTTTGCCCTCTGAAGATGTACAAAATGTACATGTTCCCTTCGCAGCAACCCCAGAACCCATCGTGTTGAGTTCCTCAACCGATGAAGAACCAACCACCCCACTAATAGAAATAAACCAACCTTTCACTTCATCACCCACACCAAACCTACCCTTAACCCCTTCACCAACACCTCGCACAACTCAACCCTTCACCCTTTCCACACAACCAGAACCTACAACAACCCAACCATCAACCCATGCACCAGAAACCACCCAACCATCCAAAGAAAACTCACCCTCTACCCATACACAACCCCAAACTGAAACACAACCCCTAACCCATCAACCCATGGTGCATGCGGATATTCCTTCTTCCTCAAGGCAACCTCCACAAGGCCTGGTGGATGAAATAATACAGAGCATGGAGTCGATGAGGAGACGTCCTCAACTGCCGCCCAGGGAACCAGTCATGATGGAAAACATCTATCAATACATGTATCAAGATCGCGATGAAAGTTTGTCAACCTATCCTCCAATCCTATCACCTGAGTCTATGAATCTTCTACATCATCGTTTCATCAGACAGACTACTCAAGCACCTCAAGCTGTCTTTTCAGATGATGGAATAAAGAGAGTCATAGACTTGAAAATAAAGTCATTTGCCAACAGAGCTATACGATACATCAAGTTCACCGTGGAGAGAGCCCGTGGGGTAGTTAGCATGTTCAACGAAAACGACCTCATCAACCTCAATCCATATGACTTGATTGAGTTATATGCTTACACAGCTCAAAGGCAGGATCACTGGATACAATTTGGAATGGAAAACTGAGCTATTGTAAAGACAATGGAGTCCCTGGTGAAGTACAGAGCCAAAAGCGATTTTGAAATTGCTTTTAGGCTAGGCATTGAGAGATTATCTTGCGCTCCTCCAAGCGAAGACTTCCACGGCCTGCAGGAGATACGTTCTGCTTCAGTTCTTACTCAACCTGAACTTGGACTTGTTTACAAGAATGAGTTCGGGGTTAAAAAGTTCTTCAGAATGACTGAAGCCTTCAAGTATTCAACAGATACACTTGAATGGTTTCAGAAAAATATTAGAGAAAGACTGGGCAGAAATCATGTACCGAGGGAAGAAGGAAGTCATCTCATTCACGAGATATCAATAGTCATTGCATATAGAAGACTGCTCTTGCGCTTCAGAGAGATATACTCAGGTAGCTCGTGATGATTTAAAACTTTTTGCTTATTTTGCCTTGATGTATTTTGTTTCTGGTATTGTAAAGAAATTTCATCATCCAATGAAAATTTAGAGTTTGATGTTTTTCTTCTAGATTAGTGTATGTTATTCATATATGTGTCTAGATTAGACTATGTTTGTTATTTCATTACTTAGAGGGAGATTGTTAAACCTCACACTGCAAAATGTAAAAAGTAATGAAAAACAACAAGTCGTGAAGAACCAGAAGACAAATAAAGACATCAAGGCATAAACGACTAAGTCTGGAATTCAACCAGAGGACCGATGGACAGTCCAAGGATACGATGGAAAGAGCATTCTCATCGACCCTCTGATCAATCAACACTTAGAAGATTTTCGAGCAATTCATTCAAGCATGTGATGAACATTCGAAGATAAGGATAAGATCATCATATCATGAATGACAGCTGGAGATGACAAGTCAACAGTTGGAATTTGAGTTTATCTTAGTATTAACGCTTATCTTTATAAAAGATAAACCTTATCTGTTAATAGAAGATTTACTAGAAAGTAGCATTAGATAGTTATCTTCTTAATAGCCGATTAGTATAAATAGATGATTAGGTCTATTGTAAAAATAAGGCTTTTACTCGTTGTTTTACGTTTCTGAAKTTATAAAGTAAAACCTTTGAAGCTCAAAGTTGTTCTTAAATATTCTTATTTTATTCTTGAGTCTTCATAACTTTCTTCATTAAATCACTATAACTTGGTTATTCATAACTAGATTATTAGTGTTATTGAGAGATATGGGATCAACATAAATAATCTAAGTTACACACAAGTTCTTAGCAAAGAGAAATGAATTGTTGTTTAAGACTTAGAAGAAAGTAAGCTCTTTATGGGTAAGAACTATTTAAAACACTTAAAAGGGATTCTAACTTGTTTTTGAAGATAAGCGTATTGTGTTCTTAGATGTGTGTTCTTTCACGTATGAACGTAAGAGTTAGGGTTCAAGAGTAAGAGATATCTCTGCATAGAGATAGAACACATCTATTTATACCCATTGCATTAAATGCATATTTAATGCAATGTAGTAGGGTTTGAACACGTGTCAAGCCTTTAGAGAAAGACTTATTCTTTGCTACAGTGAATAGTACAAAAGCCTGTTCATTAGCAGACATCCTTTTACGGAGTTGGTGGGTAGTAGAGTAAACTAATTGGCTATGTACTGTACTATGCTCTAGAAAGGGTATGGCTTTGTCCTTTGTGTGTGGAAGGACAAGACAAAAACAATCATGCTCAACAAGCTTCTTTTGATCGCTGAATGCTGGAATAACCTGAAGGTCTCTTCAGCATTCGCTGAGGCTTAAGCAATCTTCACACATATGTGGACCAGGTTGTAATCACTGAATGACGCTTCAAACAACAAACTCGCCAGTCTCTAATCTTCGATTTTCGGTGAAGGTTCTTTAATGTGAGTTTTGTCTTCTTGAAGTATTGATGTCGCTGATGGATTTACATTACATGTTCTCAGCGATCACTGAACAGACTCAATGATGATTGGTGGAACTAAAAGACAGAAACATAAATACTTCATATAAGGTAAAATGGGTTATTATCAAATCACTGATAGAGAGGATCAACAGGTTTTGTCCCGTCCTGTCATGTCCTGTCCCATGTACCAAACGCAGCCTGAATGTCTTAAGATTTAAATTTAAAAAATTGTAGGTGACAAATTTCGAAAAAGTTAATGATGTATTTTATTAAAAATTAAAGACTTAATCATTTAAAATATAAAAGTTTAATAATTTATTTATTAAAAATAACCTGCAGCTTAATTATTAAAAGACTGGCTTATTGATTTTTTTTAAATCTATACTACCTTATTAAGCAAATTTAGGAAAAATCTTAAAATCTTAAAACTATAAATGACCAAGATACCTTATCTATCCTACAGTTACCTTTACTTTTCAACCCTTTTTCTTTAAACCCCCCCCCCCAAAAAAAAGTCGCTTCCCTTTACCCGACTCCCCTCCCCCAAGATGACGTTTCATACAAGTCATCCCTCCCAAGATGACGATTCTGGGTTTTCTCTCACTCCCAAGATGACGATTCCCTTTAGGGTGTGTTTGGTGTGCTGGACAAGGTGGGACAGAACAGGACAGAACACATTTGTCCTACGTTTGGTATGACTTAATATGGAACTAAGTATAACTAACTAGGACAAGGATGGGACACGGTTGTTATCCTTACCCCTGGAACTAAGTGGAACACAAACATTTTTACCACACTACCCCTTCCCCTTTTCTTCCCCACATCGCACCCTCCATCAATCGGTGCCCCTGCACCTGCCAAAGACGCCGCCACACCATCGCACCCCTAACCTTCTCCTTCTCCATCTCAACGGTGACGGGAGTTCCCTTCTCAACGGCGACATCTCTTATCCTCCCCATCGATGGTGACATCCCTTCTCCATACATACAGTCCGCCTCCATCTCTTCTCCTCCCCATAGATGGCGACATCCCTTCTCGATGGCGACCATCTCCTCTCGACAACGCTCGCTTCCTCCCCATCGATGGCGCTCGCTTCCTCTCCATCGACGGCGACATCTCTTCTCGACGGCGACCATCTTCCCCTACCCGACTGTTGCTTCTCTGTTTGTGAGTAGTGAACACAGCAGCTCTGTTTGTGAGTAGTGAACCAAGCCCAAGATTTTCTTCATTCAATTGTTTCATTGTTTGTGGTAGTGAACACAGCAGCTCTGTTTGTAGTAGATTTTCTTGATTCCTTTCCTTCATCGAATTTGGTAGTGAACACAGCAGCTCTGTTTGTGAGTAGTGAACACAGCCCAAGATTTTCTTCATTCAATTGTTTCATTGTTTGTGGTAGTGAACACAGCAGCTTATTTGACTGCCATTTATTTGTGAGTGGTGAACACAACACTTGGCTTTTTTGTGAGTTTTTAATTAAGATTGATTTTGGTGAAAAAACACTAAATAGCTCATTGAGGGTAAATTGGTCATTTTAACCAGTCCAGTCCTGTCCTGTCCTGTCTTACCAAATGCTGAACAGCTGTCCTGTCCTGTCCTGTCCTGTCCTGTCCCGTCCTGTCCTGTCCTGTCCTGTCTACCAAACGCACCCTATCCCAGACAGGTTCATGTTAGCCCTATCCCAGACAGGTTCGTCGTCCTCCCCGTTCTTACTTTGTGTTCATCTTTCTTCTCTATTTTCACTTCTGGGATAGGGTTAATTGTTTTTTAGCTTTCTCCAACTCGTTATTGTGTACCCCATCTAGTTTTGGTTTCCTACGAACAAACACAGCTTTTGTGTTTTATGTTTGTTCGATGGTTTTTTGATTCATACGAACACATACAGCTTTTGTGTTTTGTGTTTTAGGATTGTTTTGTTCTTGGACAACAAACTTTTCCAAAAACATCTACATAAAAACCCATCTAAAGAACGGATCTTGGGTGAAATCGTGTGATTAAGGATTCACAGTTGATGTTTGTTATCATTTCATGTTGTATGTTTATAGGGTTGCTTTGCTATTTCGAGCTATTAATTTTTCATGGTGTATGTGCTTTAGATGTTCCTACATGATCATGTTATGGTTTCAACAGTTGATGTCATGTATTAGCTTCTGTTTTGATCAGATTAAGGTGTTTTGAACATACCTTATATGAGTTGTCCTGCTTATTTTCATTTTCTTTGTTTCAAGAAAAAAGAACCTGAGTTTATGACATAGTGAAGAGCTTTATCAAGAAGCTCGAGGCTCGAGTTCGTTTGTTGATTTATTATTCTTTGTTGACCTACAATATCATTTTGGGATCAAGGTAATTTAATTTGTTTTAAAGTAAGTCTTAGAAACAAGTTTCATTTGTTATGTTTTTCACATGGTTAGAACATTGATTAAGCATGTTATGGGTGTTCTTTGAATGTTATGGTTCATTGTTGTTTTTACACTCAGGTTGTTAGAGTTGTGGGTTTATTGTTTGAGGAATCACAAAAACCAAATGATCCTTTATATGAGAAACTAGATGCTTAAAGAATGAATATTGATATTCCAAGTGTTTGATATTCTTTGTCCCTGTATATTGCCTATACCTGATCTCATCTTGATCTAGCATACAAGCAAACATACACATCATTAACAAATCCATAGGAAGTTTTTACAATGTGCTCCTGTGTGCCATTTTCATCTTAAATGTTGGTGGTTTTGCTGATATTACCACCATAAACCCTATGTTGAAAAACGACAAGAACAATTTACATATATTATTATGCATATAAATACAAATACAGTTGTTCTTTGATTGTTACATTTGTTTATTGACAATTGCTATACTGACAGTAGCTTTTAGACTAAACTCTCTGCTTCAATCAATACCTATTAGATTCTTTCAAGGTGTAGCATATCTTCAGCCCTTAAACTTCAGTGGTACTCATCAAACCGACAATATTTAAAACAGAAGTTTTGGACTCTAGGAAGGTTTGTTTACTGCCTGCTGCTGGGCCAATGGGAACCCGATTGTTCTCTTGATCGATATATTACTTGGACAGTTGGTTTTTGTGCAGTTGACATATTGAAACTCTTTTCCCATAATAAAATGTTCTCTTGATTCTGCTTTGGGAGACACTGGGGGGAATAATTGTAGTTCTTCTATTTGAACTAGTGGCAAAGACATAGTCTGCAAAGATGAACAAAAGAATAAGATAAGCAAGAAAATAATGATCTGAAGCTGCTTATCACATTTCACTAAGTGCATACGCACGTGAGTTATGTTTACCAAGCTGACAGACTAATCATTTTATTATGGGAAATAAGGCAAAACAGACGTTAAGTGTTGAAATGAACAATATACTCTTCTTCATAAACCAAAAAGGTGATCTGCCAAATCGAAGAAAAAGGGGTAGATCGATAGTTCTTGCAGAAGGGTTTATCTGCCAAATCGATGAACAATATACTCAGTCTCTATCTATGTATTTTAGGATACTTCCCCCACTCAGCAAGAATGCAAAAGAATGGATCCTACAGGACTGTTAAACATCCCCAGACTGTTTATATTCACCCCACCTCTCGTTTAGCTCAGGTAGATTATCCTTACATTGTTATATTTCAAATTTGATGATAAATGTAGAAGTGTAAGTTGTACATGGCAATTTTTCGTTATAGTTGTTGGTGCTTTTGGTTTTGTGTGTGAAGGTACTTCCTAGATGGGTGGTATACCATAAGTTAATGGTGACCACCAAGGAGTACATGTGACAGGTAACTTTTGCTGAAACTGAATTGGGTTTATTGTGTGTATTGTTGCATGTTATGGCGAACTAAAACCAGGCTGGTGGAAATAGCACCTCATTATCAGCTGAAGGACGTCGAAGATTGTATGTTCTCTTTCTCTCTCTCTCTTGCAAGTTTTAAAAAATCAGAATGATTGAAATAACAGTTGGTCGTTGGCATATGATGATGATGATGTTAAGTGGATATCGATTTTGTAGTGGCATCGAAGAAAATGCCTGTTGGGGAAGGTCGTGCATCGAAGGATTGACAAAAAGATAGGAGTAGAAATGGAATATATATAAATATAGTTGCTGCCTGTAAATACAATTTTGTAAATCCTGTTGTGCAAGATGAGAGAGACGTAGGTCATATTGTTTCTCTATAAATACCTACTAATCCTGGTGATAGTTAGTGATTAATATTATAGTAGAGGATAATACGTAAGAGTAGAATTTTTTATTTTGTAAACAATAACTTTGACATACAAGTTGGGATTAATCTCCATTATGGATCATGGATGTGTTTTTTCCTTTTGTTGGATGAATGTGTAATATAATGAATGCCAACTAAATTAATGGCAACATTAGTAATTTGGAGAAGGAAATTATAATGATTGCATCTGTTTCAAGATTCGAGTTTTGGGGTTTGATTGTTAGCATCATTGAATAAAATAAGATCAAACTAACTCTGGGTATGAGGGATCAACATTATGAAATTTACTACTAGCAAGTAAACCATGGTGTTTGCTATGAGGGATCAACCTTACGAACAAATAGTATATATTGCTCTTTGTTGTACAAACAAGGCAATGCAAGCAATGTAAAAATAAACTAACATATACTTGTGTGTGTATGTATGTATGTATGTATGTATGTATGTATGTATGTATGTATGTATGTATGTATGTATGTATGTATGTATGTATGTATGTATGTATGTATGTNTATGTATGTATGTATGTATGTATGTATGTATGTATGTATGTATGTATGTATGTATGTATGTATGTATGTATGTATGTATGTATGTATGTATGTATATATATATATATATATAGGAGGGATATTTTACGAACCAAGTCATTTGTACAAACCGTGAAAACCGTCGATTTCATTGTTTATTTTAGTGAAATTCTTTCATGAAAAAGTTTCTAATAATTCATTATGGTAAAAAAGTTTCATGAAATTCTGCTGGACAAATGGACTGAAAAGAATCACAATTGTTGGGCCTTGGGGATATGACTCTTCTGGGAAGAAGATGCTTTCTTTTTATTTGTTTAAAACATCAAAATATTTGAACTTGTTTGCTGATTTGATTAGTCCTGGGAATACATTTGTATTCTGAAAATAAAAGGTGTGTTGCAGAAAGTGACTTGTATACTTGTTGGCAATGGAGTACCTGATGGGAAGATCTTGAACTGACCCACCAAGTAATCGAGTGGATTGTTGTACAACTTTTGGGGGAATCGAGTCTGAAATCATAAAATAACACACCATTTTTGAGATGTAAATGTACAATTAATTGTTACCTACATTGACATAGAATAGAAGACGTCCAATGGTCGGGTTCGATGTTACAAGTGCGTGCACGAATCATTGTTGGTTTGCTTTCTGTACTATGTAACCTTTTATTTATTTTAGTCATGGCAAATTTGAAATTAAAGAAATTGTATCTGAATGTTGTTCCCTTGCTCCCCTGTATATTTCCAGGTATCAATGAGTCCATTCTCATGTTCTGGAAATGTGGATTTTTGAGGTATTGCAGAGGTTTTTTCAATATTTGACAGGTTTTTCGGTTAGAGGTGTAACTGGACCACTTATTTGTTCGGTTTTCGTGTTTGATGGTTCTTAATTTAATAAAAGTTTTATATTTAATCAGATTTTTTTTAATTAATATAATTGAATAATTATATTAAATGTAGTTAATAATAAATAAATAATTAAAGTAATTATAGTTTTTGATATATTTAAATTAATAAACAAATTTGTACATGTTTTATACATTTTATATGGATTCTTTAAAAATCCAATATCTATAAATTCACTTTCTTTTTTTATTTTTATTGTACTTGCTTTTATACAACTATGGATTTCTTGATAAACCAATTTTTATACATTTAAGTATTTTTGAGAATAATTTATATATGATATTATATTATATCATCGTATTTGGTAAGGATGTACTTGCATTCTCGTAAAATAGAGGTGTTCTCCTTTGAACCACCAAATATATATAGCAATCTTTTGCAAACTCTCCCAAGGTTACAAATCATTAATCATGCAAACTATTCTTACCCCTTCTCTTAATCGACGGTTGAGATTTTTCTGAATAAATATTGATTTAAAAAATTAGGAAAATGGTAGTTTTGGAATTTATGCTAATTAATTTTAATTTTTATATTTACAAGTTATTATAGACAAAAAAAAAAACTTGCATGTTGTGAAGACTTCATTTGTATATATATATATATTAAAGAAGAAATCAAAGTTAATGAGGTGGCACCTTCTAATGCTTAGAACCCCTTCTATTTTTTTCTCATTTTTTTATTTTTTTAAATGTTAAATATGTTAAAGACTTTTTTACTCCTGAATGAAAAATGTGTAGCTCATAATTAACTCGAGTTATTTTTGTAATTTTGTATATCCAAGTTTAACCTCCAACTCTTGATTTGCTCTTCCATTTACTTTCTTTTATTTCTTAATGAAATTTGTTTCTCAAAGTTTCAATAATAAACAAAATGAAATCATATAAAATTATTTGGTGAGGGATGAAGAAGAATTTAAAGATTTTAAATTAAAAGATATGTATAAATTATATTTATTAAAAAATGTGATTTGTTATTACATATTTCTTTTTCTATATTGTTGGATGTGTTGTTATCATATGATATGATTGTGTTTACGATTGGATCATATAAAATGTGTTTACGATTTGATCATATAAATTCAAATAAATTTTTTCTCATTTTTTTGATTTTTTTAAATGTTAAATATGTTAAAGACTTTTTTACCCCTGGAAGAAAAATGTGTAGCTCATAATTAACCCGGGTTATTTTTGTAATTTTGTATATTCAAGTTTAACCTCCAACTCTTAATTTGCTTTTCCATTTATTTTCTTTTATTTCTTAATGAAATTTGTTTTTCAAAGTTTCAATAATAAACAAAATGAAATCATATAAAATTTTTTGGTGAGGGATGAAAAAGAATTCAAAGATTTTAAAAGGTATGTATAAATTATATTCATTAAAAAATATGATTTGTTATTACATATTTTTTTTTCAATATTGTTGGATGTGTTGTTATCATAGGATATGATTGTGTTTACGATTGGATCATATAAATTGTGTTTACGATTTGATCATATAAATTCGAATAAAATTTTAATATTTTATAATCACATGATATGATAAACTTTTTTTTAAATTAAGTTTCATTAACAATAACTATTTATACGTGATTAATAATTACGTTAAATTTTGACTACTTCAAGATTTTTTCAATTAATAGAAATCCTTTGGTGACTAATGAAGAAATAAAAGTTGAAGAAAACTTAAAAGCTTTTAAAAGATATGTAAAAATTATATTATTTACAAACTGTGATTTGTTATTACATATTTTTTCTTTTCAATATTGTTGAATTTGTTGTTATCGTAAGACATGATTGTGTTTACGATTGGATCATATAAATTCAAATAAAGTTTTGATATTTTATGATTACAAGATATTATAAAAACGAATTTAAACTCCGTTCACAATAATTGTTTATACGTGATTGATAATCATCACTATATATATATATATATATATATATATATAGGAGAAACCAAATACAATAGGTGCCTTTCTCTAAATAATAGAAACTTATCTTTCTTTTTTCCTAAATTTTTGATTTTTTTAAAATATTTGATATGTAAAAGACTTTTCCATCCCTATTTTAAAACATAAAATTCAATAAAATTGGGTTGTTTTGGTAATCTTAAAAAGCTTAACCTCCAACTTTTTCTTCTTCATTCTTGGAGATGAAACCTCTAAACACTTTCATGTGTTCCTCCATGATTTGCCAATGTTTTTATAATATTAAATAAGTTATATTATTCTACCCCTAAATGATAAATATGTATTCTATTATAAGAAGACTTTTATGACCACTTTCAACTTAATTAGCGTTAACTTTCACATTACATAACTTCATAGGAATATTCATTATACTATTTTCCTCTACTAATTAAAATAAACTTACAATAAATGTTGTGGCACATTGTCAATATGATTTTCTCAGGAGATTTTCTTATTGTTTTTAATTCATGAAATGTTAAATAAGTTAAATACTTTTTTATCCGTGAATGAAAAATGTGTATTTAATTATTTTCTTCAAAATGAAAACAAAAATTTCCAAGCCAGAGATGTCCTTAATTGAGCATTTGACATCATTATTTTATATAAATCTAAAAGTAAAAATATGAAGTTTCTTATGTGACACTTTGTGGAAAAGTTATTTCATAATTCATTTTTTTTTTCAAAATTTTAGATTTATTTTGGACTTATTTTGTTGGTTATATTAATTATTTTTCATTAACTCATAAATGTTCTAGACCTTTCGTGTTCTATTATGTTTTTAATCTATCTATATATTTCATAATTCATTTTTTTCAAATTTTTAGATTTATTTTGTTTGTTATATTAATTATCTTTCATAACTCATAAATGTTTTAGACCTTTCGTTTTCTATTCCCTTTTTTATCTCATCTTTATATTATATCTCATTTAATATTTTTAAAAGCAAATAAATACACTTACAAATACCACATGAATGTCACATTTTATTTGTTTTCAAATAAATAAATACATAAACATCATTTTAAGTGTTTGTTTAAATAATATCTATACTATCTTATAAAGCATTTGGCTAAATCTCTTAAAAACTTTTAAAACTATTAAAAACTCTTTAAAACTCTTAAACCCGTTCATCCCTAAACGATTTCATC
>NC_037544.1:26156515-26171804 GCF_001531365.2 Cynara cardunculus var. scolymus | reverse complement strand
AAAATACTTAATTATTATCTTTATAAAATGTTATATTATTAAACTAAAAATAAATTATTTCATTATTAAACTTAAATTAAATTATCTAAAAAAAATAATCTATATTATATTATAAAGCATTTGACAAAAACTCTTAAAAACTATTTTTTATGCGTAAAGTACTGTTTATTAATGCATATTACTTAAAACTTGTTATGAATGAATTTCAGTGTAAAATTGTATTCGTCTTAAAGTTAAAATTTTCTATAATTGTGTAAAAATCACCGTGTTTGACTTTTCTCTGGATTGTTTGACTTTGACTTTGTTTACATGTTTGACTTTATATAAAGGGTAAGCCTTTGTAATTTTGAGTAGGGAATTCAATTGTAATATGATTACGTAAATAAAAGGTTTGACCATAAATGTGTGTACATATATAAAGGGGGGGGGGGTTTGGAATTTCAACTAATCTAAGCATAAAAATTAAATTAAAATTTTAGACAATAGAAAATTAAATCTAGTAATGAGCAACAATCAACTAATTATTTGGATTGCGTATCATCGAGTCATTCAAATAAATACTTTCTCGATAGAATTCAGTTTGGCGTGAACATTCAACACGCGTCAATGCCTCATTTGTTACAAAAGCACGATTAGTATAAAATGCTTTAATAAGTAATCTCTAATTAGCTAATCTAGTCTAGTCAAGGACTTGGAGTTCAATCGCTAATTGCATTAAGATCAAACAAATACCAAACCTAACCAACAGTTAGACGCCGATTATTTGGGTTAGATTGTACAACCTTACGACACTTGCAACTAACACACGCGTCAATTGAGTATCGCTTGCTACTCGAAGAAGTCTAAGAACAATTACGTATTCAAAAATTCCTCTAGCATAACGAGTTCAAATCAGAAAAAGCAAGGGATCCAACTCACAAATTCCAACTTAAAATGAATAGGACCRAAGCTTAAAGAYTGTACAAATAAATTCAATCGWTTGTGGAACAAAATTGAGTCTCAACTTATCCAAATTTCAAGTCAATTATATACTCATTGCTAGAAATTAAAAGATTAGCTACTCATGTCCAAAATATGTAAACTGACCTACTGATTGAAATCGAGAAATTGATGAAGAATCTTAGAAATCGTCTCCAAAAATACTCCTCAAATACATAAACCAGTCCTTGGTTCTCCCTTTCCATCAATAGTTTATGGTTCTGCTATTTCTAGACTTGCTCAAAACTGCTTCTCTGCTCGACTTCCAGGATCTGTTTCTGCCTCTCGATTTCAATTTCTACCCAAGCTCTCTATCGACAGTTTCTACTTCTATCGATTCTGTCCGCTTTGATTTGTGTTTCTTTTTCAATTGATCGACAGGTCCCGTTCTCCCTTTGCTCTCTTGAAAACTGACCCCTCTCAATTAACAGCTTCAATCGATAGGTTTTGTCGATTTCTGGCTCTCTCGACTTCTACTTCTTTCAACTCTCCTTTTCTGCCCGTCCTCTCTCCATCGACATGTTCTTAAATCGCACCTCCATCTCTCTCAATCGACCCATGTTTGGCTGCCCACGATCTTCCGATTTCTCTCTGCCCACGTCTCTCTCTCGATCTCGATTTCTGGTCTGGGCAGCAGCCACTGTTTCTTCTTCTTTTCTTTTTGTTCACGGGCTGCTGTTATGGGCAGCAGCCTTGCTGTTTTTCTTTCACAGGTTGCTTGTTGATCTTTTCTTCATGGGCTGCTTCTTGGGCTTTGCTTTTGGACTGTGTAGCAGCTGTTGTTTGGACCAAAAAAACACATAATCAGCACATTTTTCTCAACTTTAATGGCCTCATATAGTTAGATTAACTTAAATTAAATTGGCCCTTTTTAAGCATATATTTAACATTAATTGTAAGGTACTTTGACGTAAAATTGTATAAATTTGCACTTATCAAATTCCCCCACACTTAGATCATTGTCCGTCCTGGCAATGACTTAAGTTAACACGTAGTTATAAAAATCGAATCTAACGAGAATGACAACACATATAGCATATCATGAGTTTGAGATTTGCAACAAAGCATTGAAAAGAGGATGCACACACAATCAAGTAGACACAAGCTAATCTCGAGAACTCTCACGAATGGGATTAACAAAGCAACACTCGATTCACTCCTTGGGTTAAAGTGTATCGCTCTAATCGTCAATGTACTAGCATGTACCTACCATATACTTGAAAAGTCTCTCACTCTCCACTACTTGGATAAAATACATGCTTATAAATCAAAAGGTCTTAAAAGGTGTAACGAAAAATAAGGCTTTGGGTACGGTAGGGAGATATATAGGAAAAGTAACTAAGACCGAACACCAACGGAGAATCCGGCTACTCAACCACACTTTATTTATTTTATTTTATTCACAAAGGACTTTTGTATCCATCTTTGAAGCTCATTCCTTTTCGGACAGGAATAGAGATGAAACGCTTATATTCAACCGTATCGTCATTTTCGTCGTAATTTTTCTCTTTATATATATATTTTTCTCTTTTTGAATTTTCTGTTTTTTTTTCAATCTTTCCTTTCATTTTTTTCTTTAGTTCCTTCTCGAACATACGAATTCTACTTTCAAGTATAAAGGGATATTGGGATCACTCCATTGGTGCTTAGTTGGGTGAGTCGTGTTTGGATTGATTTATGATGTGGGCGACAAACGAAATAGGCTAAGGCTCACAGTAGTGTGCAAAAGGGATAATGACAACATAACGGGTAGGCTTAAGGCTAGTGGTTTAACATAAAAATGAGCAAACAATGGCCTTTATCATGTTTATTAGCATGTAGTTGTCATGTAGTCTTAAAGAGAGAAAACTCAAGTTATAGAGATGCATATCTAGGCATGACGCAATCACACAATAAATGAATTTGAGACAAATATCAAGTATTTAGTCTAAATAAGCTCAAAGTCTCACGGTGTCAAAACTAGCTCAAGAGATTAGCAATAGTCTACATTGACCGATATGGTACCACTAATTAACTCTAAGTGCTATCAATCAAGCTCAATCATGCTATACATGCATCCGAACTCATCTCAACAAAAATTTAAGCTCATTAAAAGCATGCTAACACATTGTCAAAACGGACAAAGACCCTCATTTAAGCACAAAATTTGCAAAAAATTGACCCCTAAAACCATTTATATACCCAATTCATGCAAATAACCCCCACCCCCACACTTAATTCATACATTGTCCTCAAGGTATGCAATAAGTAGAGGATACTCTAAGCAATGAAGGGAAAGGAACAGAAAACTCCCCTGATTTGATGAGTGACCTCCCAATGTAAGAATCCGTGGAGATGGGCGCGTCTCTTCAAGCGTCCAACATCCGGGGTGAACCTGAGAACACAGAATTCCAAGAGTGAAATTGAGAATCTAAAGGCAAACTAAATAACTGAAAGCAATAAATAACAAGAAATGGAAATTTCGTGGGTTGCCTCCCACGCAGCGCCTTTCTTTTATGTCTTTGGCTAGACCATACTCGGTTTAATTCTTGTAGCTTGGTGTGTCCAAAGCTACCCTCTCTAAATCCCCTCCATCACAGCCTTCATAGAACGGCTTTAGCCTATGGCCGTTAACTTTGAAAATCTGCCCCATAGATAGACTTTGTATCTCTACTGCACCATGCTCAAAAACAGTTAAAACGACAAAAGGTCCTATCCATCTGGACCTTAACTTACCGAGAAATAACTTTAATCTAGAATGATAGAGGAGAACTTTCTGACCTTTAGTGAAAGACTTACGTGAAATACGAGAGTCATGGAATGCCTTGGTCTTCGCCTTACAGATGCGAGCATTTTCAAAGGCATCGTTCCGTATCTCCTTTAACTCTTGAATTTGAAGGTTCTCATGCGATCCCGCTTCATCCAAATCCATATTGCATGTCTTCACCGTCCAATATGCCTTATGCTCTAATTCCATCGGGAGGTGGCAAGGTTTACCGTACACCAACCGGAAAGGAGACATACCCATAGGCATCTTGTAGGCCGAACGATAGGCCCACAAAGCGTCATCAAGCCTTAAGCTCCAGTCTTTCCGGTTGGGGTCCACAGTCTTCTCCAAAATGGACTTGATTTCTCTATTTGTTACCTCGGCTTGTCCGTTTGACTGTGGATGGTAGGTGGTGAAGATGCGGTGGATAACCCCATATTTCTTGAAAAGTGCGCCGATGACCTTGTTGCAGAAATGGATGCCTCGATCACTGATGATGGCCTTGGGCGTCCCGAACCTGGAAAATATGTGAGATTTGACAAAATCTGCAACTACACGAGAATCATCAGTTCGAGTGGCCTTTGCCTCWACCCATTTTGARACATAGTCAACGGCCAAWATAATRTAAAGATTWCCRCMAGATGCGGGAAAGGGTCCCATGAAATCCATGCCCCAAACATCAAAAATCTCACATACTAGCATAGGAAATTGGGGCATTTGATTTCGGGAACTAATGTTTCCCATCATTTGGCACCTCATGCAACTCTTACAAAAGCGATAACAATCTCGCATAAGGGTCGGCCAATACAACCCACACTCAAGTACCTTCTTATATGTCCGCTTATGGCCGAAATGGCCCCCCACAAGCATGGGAGTGACAAAACTGTAAAACATACTGAAACTCCCCTTGAGGCACACATCGCCGGATAACTTGGTCCGGACATTGTTTTCAAAGGTATGGCTCGTCCCACATGTAGAGACGAGCCTCTCTCCTAATCTTTTCTTTATCGGGTCTAGATATCTCACTTGGGAAGCTCTTTGAAACCAAATAATTAACAATGTCTGCATACCATGGGGTTTCGCCCGAAATTGAGAAAAGGTGCTCATCTGGGAACTCATCAGTGAGTAGGCTTGGCTCTCCATCCAATACTAGCCGGCTAAGGTGGTCGGCAACAAAATTTTCAGCTCCGCTCTTATCTCTAATCTCCAAATCGAACTCTTGGAGTAATAGAATCCACTTTATCAACCTTGGCTTTGCCTATTTCTTCTTGAGCAGGTACTTCAATACAGCATGATCTGAAAATATAATCACTTTAGTGCCAAGCAGATAAGATCTAAACTTTTCTAAAGCAAAAAAAACTGCTAGCAACTCTTTCTCGGTGGTTGAATAGTTGCATTGTGCACTATCAAGTGATCATGATGCATAATAGATAACATAAGAGCTCCTATCGTCTTTTTATCCCAATACCACCCCAACGACGTGATTGCTAGCATCACACATAATCTCAAATGGCAATTGCCAATTTGGAGGTCGGATGATAGGGGCAGAAGTAAGCATATTTTTCAATAAATAGAATGAACTCTTACATACCTCATTGAAGACAAAGTATACCTCTTTTTGTTGAAGTTCACAAAGGGGTCGAGTGATTTTCGAGAAGTCTTTAATGAAACGCCGGTAGAAACCTGCATGACCGAGAAAAGAACGGACCTCTTTAACACTCGAGGGGTAAGGCAAGGATTTTTTGACATCGATCTTTGCCTTGTCAACCTCTATACCCCTTTCCGAGATAACATGACCAAGTACTATACCTTGGTTACCATGAAGTGACATTTTTCATAATTTAAAACCAAATTAGTTTCAATGCACCTCTTTAAAATTTTGGTCAAGTTATCTAAGCATGAACAAAACGAATCACCATAAACTGTGAAATCGTCCATAAAAACCTCAATAATATTCTCTATATATTCTGAAAATATACTCACCATACATCGTTGGAATGTCGCCGGTGTATTACAGAGACTGAAAGGCATCCTCCGATAGGCGAATGTACCGAAGGGGCAGGTGAACATGGTCTTCTCTTAGTCCTCTCTTGCCACCGGTATTTGATGAAAACCTGAATAACCATCCAAAAAACAATAATGAATACGATCGGCTAACCTTTCTAACATTTGGTCTATGAATGGAAGGGGAAAATGGTCTTTCCTAGTCGATGAATTAAGCTTACGATAATCAATACATACTCTCCACCCATTTTGAACATGGGTGGGCACTAACTCACCTTCGGCATTCTCTACCACAGTAATGCCAGTTTTCTTAGGAACTACCTRGACCGGGCTTACCCACTTGCTGTCAGAGATTGGGTATATCATATTAGCATCCAAAAGCTTGAGTATCTCCTTCTTGACAACTTCCATCATCGGTGGGTTCAACCTCCTTTGTGCCTCTCAGAATGGCTTGTACGCTTCCTTTAATAGGATCTTGTGCTGGCAAAGTGAGGGACTAAGGCCCTTGATGTCAGTGATGGTCCATCCAATCACCCTCTTGTGCTCCTTCAAAACATCCACAAGCTCTCTTTCTTCCTTCGGTGATAGTGTCGCAGATATGATCACCGAAAGGGTCTCTTTATCTCCCAAGTAGGCGTACTTCAGATGATGTGGTAGCGTCTTCAACTCTAGCTCGGGTGCCTGTTCAATAGAAGGCAAAAGTCTAGTGTGAGATATAGGAAAATCTATTTTAGAGACTTCATACCTTGGCTTTGGTACTCGCCCTTTCTCCATCCAATACACCAATTCTGCAAAATCATCATCAAGCTTGTACTCTTGGGCAAGCTTCTTCAAATTTCCACTCGTTAAATCCCTGTCTAGAATCACTTCTAACACATCCTCATTAGATAGATCAAACATAGTATCAGATAAAGACTCGATAATATCAACAAAGCATAAAGATGAAACATCACTCGGATATCGCATGACATCATATATATTAAATTTAATCATCTCGTCATCGAATTCCATGGTCAAACTACCACTATGGACATCTATCTTAGTCTTAGAGGTTTTCAAAAATGGTCTACCTAGCAAAAGCATACCGGCCTTGAAGGCATTTTTCTCCTCCATATCTATAACATAAAAATCTTTTGGAAAGACTAATTCATCCACTTGAACAAGCATGTCCTCTAATACCCCTTTAGGATAGACAATAGACCTATCCGCTAGTTGCATTACCATATCGGTTGGCTTTAGGGGCCCTACATCCAAAGATGAGTAGATGGCATATGGCATAACATTAATTGATGCCCCCAAGTCCAACATGGTTTGATTTACCGAGACATTGTCTACCTTACATGGTATGGTAAACATGCCCGGGTCTTTACACTTTGATGGTAACTGTTTTTGCAAAACAGCGGACACATTTTGACTTATGCTTATCTTTTCTTTACCCTTTAGTTTCCTTTTATTCGTACAAAGCTCTTTCAAAAACTTAGCATACCTAGGAACTTGCTTAATTGCATCTAATAAAGTGATGTTTACCTGAACTTTTCAGAATGTGTCAAGGATCTCTTTCTCTTCGTTCTCCCACTTTGTCTTCTCGAACTGGCTCAGGAATGGCGGTGCTTGAACTATCACTTCGGGTGTCTTCTTCTTTGACCCCTCTTCTTTGACATCCTTTGCACCCGAAGTGGATGTCTTGACCTCTAACTCTTCTTCTTCTAACCTTTTCTTTCTTCTTCTTTCCAACCTCTTGAAGCTCCTTTCTGTTTCTCAAAGTGACGACACTTACATTTGCCTTCAGATTCGTCTCCGTTTGAGATGGCAATTTACCCTTGTTTGCTAATTGGTCAACAGTGGCCTGAAGGTCCTGAATACTCGCTTGAGTTTCCTGTTGAAATTTCACCATGTTAGCAGCCATAGACTTAACTATATCCTCTAATGACATACCTGAGCCACTAGGAGCTTGCGGTGACACTTGATGTTGGTGTTGGGCACTCGGCTGAAATGGTGCCTTCGGTTGATGTTGTTGCTGAAAGCCTGGCGGTGCTTGGAATTGTTGAGGTTGAAATTACTGAGGCGGCTGGAATGAACCTCTTTGCTGAAATTGATGACCTTGTCCTTGCCTCAGGGCATAGCTCAGATTCGGATGTTGCCTCCAACCGTGGTTGTATGTGCTCAAGAAAGGGTCGGGAGCCCGATTGCTTGAATTCTGAAAGTTGCCACCCCCAATGGCGTTCACTTGCTTTTTGTCTTCATGTAAAGTCAGGCATTCGTCGGTGGGGTGTGCCACTGATGAGCAAAATCCACATGCCTTGACTTGAGGCATATTACCCATGGCAAGCTGTTTCACAAGGTTAGTCAAATCAGTTATTTTAGTTTCTAAAGATTTAACATGTACCTCACTAACGCCTTGGCCAATGTCACTCCTTACTCCAAATTGCTTGGAGTTTTCCGCCATGGTGTCTATCAAAGTCCTCGCTTAAGTTGGAGTCTTGTTCACTATAGCTCCTCCGCTCACAGCATCCATCATCTTTCTTTCCATCGGTAGCAAACCTTCATAAAAATATTGAATTAGTAATTCATCAGAAATTCCATGTTTAGGATAACTTACACAAAGGCGCTTGAAGCGCTCTCAATACTCGTATAATGACTCAATGTCCTTCTGTTTGATCCCACATATCTCTCTTCTAAGACCGGTGGCTTTGGATGCGAGAAAATACTTGTCAAGGAATGCTCTCGCCATTTGCACCCAAGTGGTGATAGATCCCGACGGTAAGTAAAAAAGTCACTCCCTAGCTGCGTCAACTAGGGAGAATGGAAATGCCTTCAGCTTGAGATTCTCTACCGTCATGCCTTGCGGCTTCATCCCCAAGCATACCATGTGGAACTCGGTCATAAGCTTGTAGGGGTCTTCGTTAGCTAAACCATGAAAACAAGGTAGTAAGTGTACTAAACCAGTCTTAAGTTCAACACTTACCTCTTTTGCCGGATAGGTGATGCAAAGAGGTTGCTCGGCGACGTTAGGTGCTGCCCATTCTCTTAAAGTGCGTTCGGGATTCGCCATTTCCTCTTCAGTCTCGATGACTGATTCTTCTTGCTCAGAATGAGGTTTCTCTTCTTCTTCCTTCGTTTGGTCTTCTGAATCAGATGACAACTCAATATCTTTCTGTTGATCCCAGATCTCTCAATAACACTAATAATCGAGTTAAGAATAACCAAATTATAGTGTTTTTATTGAACAAAGTGATGAACACTCAAGAACAAATTATGAACATTAAAGAACAATCTTGAGCGTCAAAGGTTTCACTTTATTATTAATAAAAACGTAAAAGCGACATTTAGTACAATAGGCCTAATCACCTATTTATACTAGTAAGCTAATTAGAAGATAACTATCTAGTGAGACTATTTAGCTAATCTTCTATTAACAGATAATGTTTATCTAAACTATGGATAAGCTTTAATATTAAGATAAACTTGAAGTGTAGYTGTCGACTTGTCATCTCCAGCTGTCTTYCATGGTATGATGAATCAACCTTATCTTTAAATCTTCATCGTATGCCTCTGGTTGAATTGCTGAAGAATTCTCTAAGTGTTGTTGCCCAGAGGGGCGATGAAGATGCTCTTTCCATCGCATCCCTGGTTGTTCATCGACCCTCTGGTTGTTCTCCAGACTTATTCAATTCTGCCTTGATGTCTTCATCGGTCTTCTGGTTTTTCATCACTTATTGTTTTTCATTACTTTTTCACTTTATGAATTATGGGGTTTAACAATCTCCCCCTAAGTAATGAAAGAACAAACATAAACTAATCTAGGAACAATTGTGAAGAACAAAGACTAATCTAATAGAAAAACATCAAATTCCAAATTTTCATTGGATGATGAATTCTTTACAGTACTGGAATCAAAAGACATCATATGAAGGCAAAAATTTACAACTCATCATGATCTACCTTGAGATATTTCCCAGAAGCGCATGAGCAGCCTTCGATAGCCGATGACTGTCGATATCTCATGGATGATTTGATTCCCTTCTTCTCTGCGCATGTGATTTCTACCAAGTCTTTCTCTGATGACTTTCTGAAACCATTCAAGTGTATCCGATGAATACTTGAATGCCTCAGTTAGTCTGAAGAATTTCTTTGCCCCGAACTCATTCTTGTAAACAAGTCCAAGCTTGGCTTGAGTTAAGACGGAGGTAGATCTCTTCTCATGTAGGCCTGGGAAGTCTTCATTTGGTGGAGCGCAGGAGAGTCTCTCGATGCCTAAGCGAAGAGCAATTTCAAAATCACTCTTGGCTTGATGGTTTACCAGGGTCTCCATTGTCTTCACAACCGCTCTGTTCGCCATCCCAAATTTGATGCCATGATTATGTCGTTGAGCCGTGTATGCATAGATTTCGATCAAGTCATAGGGATTGAGGTTGATGAGGTCATTTTCATCGTACACGTTGATTTGACCATATGCTCTTTCCACTGGGTACTCGAAGTATCATATGGCTCTATTGGCGAAGGTCCTCACTTTTAGATCCATGACCCTCCGTATCCCATCATTTGAGAAGACAGCCTCGGATGCTTGGGTGGTCTGTCTAATAAACCTATGGTGTAGGAGGTCCATGGACTCTGGAGATAAAATCGGAGGATTGATGGTCAAACTTTCATCGCGATCGTGATACAAGTATTGATGGATATTTTCCATCATAATGGGTTCCCTGGGTGGCAACTCTGGACGTCTTCGTAGCGACTCTATGTTCTATATAATTTCATCGACCAGGCTCTGCAGAGGTTGCCTTGACGAAGAGGGAATATCCGCTTGCACCATGGTTGGTGGGGTTGAGGGTTGTGTTTGGGTTGGTGAAGATATGGTTTTTTGTTGGGTTGGTTCAGCTTGGGTTGGTTATGGTTCATTGGGTTCGGTTTGGGTTTGTGATTGTTGGGGTGAGGAAGGTTGGATTATTGTTGGTTCTGGTTGTATGGATAAGGTGAAGGGTTCTGTGGTGCGGGGGGTTGGAGAAGGAGTTAAGGGTAGGTTTGGTGTTGGTGATGGAATAAAAGGTGGGGTGGATGGATTTTCATCGGTTGAGGAACTAAACACGATGGGTTCTTGGGTAATAGCGAAGGGAATATGTACATTATGTACATCTTCAGAGGGTTGAGCCTCTGGTTCCCTTGCTTGGGTTCCTTCAGTTGAGGGTGGTGGTGGTGTTTGTGATGGTGGTGGTGGTGGTGGTGGTGCAGCGGATTCCATTTGTTGAGCAGCCGCGGCCTGTGTCTCCCCCTCATGAGGTCCAAGACCTTGATCATCGGGGTCTTGATCCTCATGTCATGGGCTTTTGTGTTGGCGACTGCTGGAGCATGATGCTCTGCTCCTCTTCTTCTTCTTCTCCTTCCTGAAGGACGCAAGATACGCCTTCAGGACTGCTTGTCTTCGGCTCTCCTCCATTGTTTGAAGGAGAGAAGTGGTGCGCCTTTGTTCATCAGCCAGGTTCTGGGAGAGAACCCTGGTCGGATGAGTAACGCGATGAACAAATTTGGCATTTATCTCATTGAAAGATGAGACAAGTGCCTTGGACAGAGCCCTCAGATCGGCTCTGGTTGCAAACTCTATGGTTGATGGAGTTTGTGGTGGCACGGAGGTGGTGGTGGATGTAGATGGAGGAACAGAAAGGTTGATGATGAGATTTCCCACCTCTGCAGTGAATGAGGAGAAGGCTTCATCGAAAGTTAGGCCTGCAGAGGGAGGTGGGGATTGGGTAGGCTGGGGGATTTGGGCGAGTATTGTGGCTGGCAGTTGGGTGAGGGTGGTTTGTATGGTGGCCATTTGGTGGGTAAGGGAGGCAAGGGTTTCATTGATAGATGAAGTGGATGGAGGTGGGGCTTGGTGAGGAGTTTGGGAGAGGATGGTTGTTGGTAGGGTGTTAAGGTTTTGAAGGATGGTGTTTAGTTGGGTGGTGATGTAGGTAAGGTTCTCATCGGCCTCAGTTGCGTGGGTCGTGAGGGTGGCGATGGAGTGGATGAGTAGTTGGTTTATTTGGGTGGCAAGGGAGGATGCGGTGTTGTGGTGTTGGGTGATGGTTTGTTGGAGCATTTGGAGCCGTGTTGTATTATCTCGAGTTTCGGTTTCAAGTTCAGAGAGGTGACGTTGAAGGATGGCAAGGGATTGTTGAAGGTCGGTGTTATCGGTTGAGGGTTGGTTGTCAACAATCCCTTGAATGATGAGTTTAAGGTCTTCCAAGGACCGCATAACTGAATCGACAAAGGCTTGGAACTCGGCCTTTGTGATCAGATCTGCAATGGGGGTAACCCCTACAGCAACGGATGCTGCAGGTTGGGCCTCTGCTCCAGAGGCGCCTTCATGGCCTTGTAAAAATGTGGGCCTAGAAGGACTTCCATCATGTCCTTGATAGCCCTTAAGTGAGGAGCTATCTCGTGATGTTGTTGCATCGGTTTCCTCTTCCTCGACTTCAGAGGCTGGGTAAGTGAAGCGAATGTGTGTCCCCTTCGGTAGATCAAATATCGAAGGGGGATGTGCAGGAAATGAAGATCTCTCTGAACGATCTTGGGGTTGTTCAATGTCAGAAGCAACACATGCTTCTGTGTGTGTGATTGGTTGTGTCGAGCCTTGAGGCGAAGGGGCTCTTATTTCTTCATCACCTCTCTGTTGGGAGAGGGGTGATGGAATATGGGGTACCTCGGCTGATTCATCTCCAGAGGCCCGAAGAATGGTCTCTGGATGGCTGGCTTGGGTAGGGATTGGATTGGTTCGTCCTTGTTCAATACCCTTTTGGCTTTGATCGCCAACGGTAAATGAGGTGGTTGCCCTTTGGGAAGTGGGTGGGGGAATTGTTTGAGTAGGGCCGGGGGAGGCACGATGAGTATCATCATCATCATCATCATCTTCATCATCCGATGAAGATGCCTCTTGTGCTCCCTCGCTTGGTGGTGGGGACGGCTCTAGTCGCTCTGGGGTAGCTGCCCTCGGTTCCTGGGACAGCATAGAGCGTTCATAGGCTTGGCGTATCTTAGATGTTGATGGAATGACATTAAGCATGGCCCTTGAGAGTGGGTGGTTGATGGTGTAACCCTCCTTCGATAGGGTTGGTCGATGGCCATGCATCTTGTAAACTGGAGTGAAGGGCTCTTCAGCCGGTAGTCCATGTTTTCTCATTGCGTCCCCAATGAAGAAGGCGGGGAAACGAGGGAAGAGAACCGCAGATAGAGGCTTGCCAGTGGCTTGGAGTTTGCATTTCTTGACCACCGCCGAGTGAATCTTATTGTAGATGAGAAAGGCGTAGTCAAGATTGAGGTTGAAGAACAGCCCGTACATGATGGTCATGATGTTGATGTTCCCTTGGTCCAATGACCCTAGCTTGCATGTAAGGACCATGTTCAGGATGGAGAAAAACATGTTTCACATCGGCGGGAGGAATTGGCGTTTGAAGTCTGAGACGTTGCGTAGGTCACTATTGTAACCTAACATTTTGACGAAGCATAGGATGTCGTCGGTGGTGGGTGATTCGTCATATTCTGCAATTCCAACCTCCCGTCGAGTGGGAATGCACAGAACCCGAGAAACTTTAGCCTGTGATATTTTGAGCGAGCATATCATATCGTTTGGGGCATCCATGTCCCCCATGATTCCATGGCTGTCGGGGTGGAACTCACATGTTTTCCAGTACTGTTGGACGTACTTTAGTGGTATGCCGGTGTCAGCAAGAGTCAGGGCGGGAAGGAGAATACAGTTCTTGAAGAACTCGATCATGACGGCAAAGCGGTCGTCGAACAGTGTGTTTCTTAGTTCAATGGCGTGGTTGTTTGGCTTCATAGGTAGGAAAACGATGGCGCGGCTGTCGGTGCCGGTGGATTGAACTCGACTGTCATTGTTGTTCGATTCGTGGGAGGCGGAGGAGGCCATTGTTGAGGAAGTTGCAGGTTTTGGTAAGCGTAAAGAGGTAATGAAGGTAGAAGAAAGGTATTTATAGGTGGAGAGATGGTGGGGGTGGGAGTGGGTGGGGAAGGGAGGGGAAACGGTTTCTTGATTATTATATTGAAATAATCATGAAGAAATAGTGGCGGTTTGGTAAGTGACGATTTGATTTGGAGGTCGTGAGCCGTCTTGATTGTACGTGCCATTAATGTTGTAGATCAATCCTTGGCAGAGGATACTTGTTCTTGATGGTCAATTTATTCAATTCTCGATAGTCTATACACATTCGCATAGATCCATCTTCCTTTTTGACAAACAAGACCGGAGCACCCCAAGGTGAAGTGTTGAGTCTAATGAATCCTTTATCAGTCAGATCCTTCAACTGAGTAACCAACTCTTTCAATTCCAAAGGAGCCAATCTATACGGTGCCTTAGCCACTGGTGCTGCTCCAGGTATAAGATCAATCCGGAATTCAATGAATCGATTTGGCGATAACCCAGACAAATCCTCTAGAAAAACTTCCGGGTATTCATTAATGATTGGAATCAATTTTTGTTTCCCTTTTTCTTTCTTTGCATCAATAACATATGCTAAACACCCCTGACATCCCTTTCGAATAGATCTTTGGGCTTTCAACACAGATAATAAACTAGTATGATGATCCTGACGATCACCATAAATAATAACTATTCCTTGATCTGGCAGAGTAATTCTGAGCATCTTTTTATTACAAACAATACTGCCTGATACTCTGCTAACCAGTCCATACCCACCACTACATCAAACTCTTTCATTGGCATAGAAAACAGTCGAATCGGTAATTCACACCCCTCAATAATAATAGTACAATTATTGAATACTTTAGTAACAGATTCTTGACTATTAGCAGTGTCAACTACTAATTTGTCATCAAGTTGCACAGAATTCAGACATGCAGATTGAGCAAATGACGGTGATACACATGAAAATTTTGCACGAGAATCAAACAACACCTTAGCACGTATAGAATTCAGAAGAAAAGTACTTGTTACTACATCTAGGGTTGCTTCTGCCTCATTCTTTGTCAATTGGAACGATTTACCTCTGGCTCCACTCTGGCCTCCCCTCGGTGCACTAGGCCTTCCATGGTTACTGGGAGTATTTCCTCCCATTGTCGGACGAGGAGCTCTCAATTGTGGACAATTTGGTCAAATGTGGTCAGGTGAATTGCACTGAAAACATCTTTTGGGTGTAGTGCAGTCCCTTGACAAATGCCCTGTCTCTCCACAACGATAACATCTCTTTGGTTCAGAGGGACAACTTCCTTGGTGTATATGTTGACACTGCGGGTAGGTTTTAACAGAAGGTAACTGTGAAACACGATTATCTTATTTAATAAATTTGGGTCTTCGAAAACTAACTGAAGACCCTTCGCACTTTCTTTTCTCAACAAATTTCTCTTCACCCTGCCGATTCTTATTTCTTTCAGTAACTTCGGCAGCATTAACGGCTGAAGAGAAAGTTTCAGGGTTCATAGCAATCACGAACTCTCGAATAGAAGGTTTCAGACCCCAAATATATCTTTCTACTTTTCGGGAAAACTCAATAAATTTCTCGGTATAATCCCGCACAGATCTGCTCCCTTGCTCTAGCTTAAGAAAATCTT
>NC_037544.1:26152465-26154720 GCF_001531365.2 Cynara cardunculus var. scolymus | reverse complement strand
TTACGTCACCACGCTTGGTAGAAACAATTTACAAAATCCACTTCCATACCAAAACAGACTTACGTCACCACGCTTGGTAAGAAGGTTTCCCAAAATATAGTTTCATACCAAAACAGACTTACGTTACCACGTTTGGCAGAAACAATTTACAAAATCCACTTCCATACCAAACAGACTTACGTCACCACGCTTGGTAGGAAGATTTCCCAAAATATAGTTTCATACCAAAACAGACTTACGTCACCACGCTTGGTAGGAAGGTTTCTCAAAATATAGTTTCATACCAAAACAGACTTACGTCACCACGCTTGGTAGAAACATTTTCCAAAAATCCCGTTCCAAACCAAAACAGACTTACGTCACCACGCTTGGTAGGAACATATCTTTTTATTTAAAAAGATATAAAATACCCATTTTATAATCCATAATTAAACCCAATAATAGACATTTTAAACTATATAAAAAGTCTAAAATATAAAACTCATGAAAAATTTCCAAATAAGAAGTTATTCGGATATAAAGTTCGGACAACACTTGTCCCTTTTGTCCGATTTACTAATCTAGACAACTCATCGCCCAAGGCTTGTCCGATTTAACACTTGAAATTATTCCAACACTCTTGTCCGAATAACAAGTCCGGACAATACATCGCCCAAAGCTCGACCGATTTAAAAATAATTTGGTCACCATATGATTGTATTCCTACTTCTCAGTTCAAAATGTTAATCATTCTTATCATTCATAGTTCGCTTAAAGCTTAACCGGTTTAAAACTAAACCGCTTAACGCTTGATCGGTTAAGGGCTTAATCGCCCAACCCTTGTCCGATTTAAGAAATATCCGAACAAGCTTTGTCCGATTTAAACCTAATCCGGTCACCCTTTGTCCGGATAAAACCCTTAAACAAATACATGATTTCTTTCAAATAATAATCAACATTCAAATAAAACCAGTATCAAATTTTATGTAAAAAGATTTAGAAATCACTCACTTTATGAGAATTCGCAGTTTTTGAAGGAGATTGCAAACTTCTTTTGAATAACCAGACAACTCTTCTCAAATCACTCTTTCAATTTCAAAAATTAATGGCAAGGTAATGAAATGAAGGTAAAACTCTCCCTTTTATACCTTTCTAAAGCAGGAAAGGTCGGCCATCCAGGCCCTAACCCACATGCATGCATCAACACATAATATTTCTTACATACATACACATATCAACACATAATATTTCTTACATACATACACATATAAACTTATGTTTATACACATATATATATATATATGTATATTGTTAAACTCCACAAATCATAATGTAAAAAATTAATGAAAAACAACAAGTGATGAAGAACCAGAAGACCGATGAAGACATCAAGGCAGAAATGACTAAGTCTGGAATTCAACCAGATGACCGATGGACAGTCCAAGGATGCAACGGAAAGAGCATTCACATCGACCCTCTGATCAATAACACTTAGAAGAGTTTCTAGCAATTCATCCTAGCATGCGATGAACATTTAAAGATAAGGATAAGATCATCATATCATGAATGACAGCTGGAGATGACAAGTCAACAGCTAGAATTCGTGTTTATCTTTATATTAACGCTTATCCATTTAAAAGATAAACCTTATCTGTTAAATAGAAGATTTGCTAGAAAGTAGCATTAGAGAATTATCTTCTTAGCAGCCGATTAGTATAAATAGATGATTAGGTCTATTGTAAACATAAGGCTTTTACTCGTTGTTTTACGTTTTTGAATTTATAAAGTAAAACCTTTGAAGCTCAAAGTTGTTCTTAAATATTCTTATTTTATTCTTGAGTCTTCATAAATTTCTTCGTTAAATC
Organism: Cynara cardunculus var. scolymus; assembly: GCF_001531365.2. Taxonomy (NCBI): domain Eukaryota; kingdom Viridiplantae; phylum Streptophyta; class Magnoliopsida; order Asterales; family Asteraceae; genus Cynara; species Cynara cardunculus. The sequence goes on along the minus strand of NC_037544.1, from coordinate 26,152,876 downwards.
ACTATAATCTGGTTATTCAAAACTAGATTATTAGTGTTATTGAGAGATCTGGAATCAACAATTGGCATCAGAGCTTATTGATTGATTTCCCAATCAAAACGATCATTTAAAAATCTCTCAATTTTTGTTTCTTCTTTCTCGTAAAAAATTCTCTCTCCTTCTTCAAAATTTTCAATGGTCAACTGGAATTCTTCATACAATGTTGGCTCCCTCACAAAGCCTCCAACTCTTCAACAAGAGGAATATCCTCAATGGAAGATCAGAATGGTAAATTTTCTGGAGGGAATAGATAGGAATCTCCTACGATCCATACAGGATGGTCCCTACATTCCTCAAACTCTAGTTCCAAGAGTTCCAGGAACAAATACCACTACTGAAATTCCAGCATACTACATGCCGAAAGATGAAAGA
>NC_037544.1:26144753-26152365 GCF_001531365.2 Cynara cardunculus var. scolymus | reverse complement strand
TCTGTAAACTGGTCCTCTGCATAGACGTTGCTTCAAGTCAAAGACGACAGAACCTCTGTCGTGTCTCACAGAGGTTCTGCAGCATGTGTTCTGTATGGATCTTCTTTAATCTGTTTTACTTAGGTTCTCTAGCTGCTCGTGCTTATCACGTGTTCTTGTCTGTAACCTGTTTATGATCTAACGGCTTAGATTAATTTGCTTTAGGTCATGTCAAAAAATGGTTATTTGCTTGTATAAATAGCAGCGTAGGACCTTGTATTTCACAGAGCTTTCGTATTGTAATTGTAAACATTTTCATCAATTGAAAATCATTTGAAGTTCTCTCTTGTGTTCATCAATCCTCATTGTTGTGTTCTTATTGATTTCTACCCTGGTTCATACATATCTTTTCCGCTGCGTTATCTCTGTTAAACAGATCATCCAAGTATGCAATTAATATCAAGAAATAGAGTTAATCGATCCAACAGCCAACTAATCAAATTAATTGATTAATTGATCTATATCGAATAAGGATAATCCTCTTTTGTTGGTTGTTTGTTTCTAAAATGTTTTTTCATTCCGATCTTAGATCCATTTTTTTGAAACAATAGCTTTTAGTATTCTCCAAGACTGTTAGTCTTTAAAGTTTAGATTTTCTTAAATCTTTCAACTTCCTTTTCATTACCTTCCAAAACTCTTTGAAATGTCTAATCGATCTTGGAATTCAATATACGGTGTTGGTTCCCTTACAAAACCTCTGTTGATCCTCTCTCTCAGTGATGTTATGATAATCCATTTTCACTCATACGTTGTATTTATGTTTTCGTCTTTTCAGTTCTAGCGATCATCACTGAACTTGTTCAGTGATCACTAAAGAACTTGTATTGTAATTCAATCAGAGACAACGATACTTCAAGAAGACAACACCCACACCAAAGAACCTTTAGCTAATGTCGAAGATTGAAATTGAAGATTAGAAACTGGCGAGTACGTGATCTGAAGCGGTACTCAGTGATTACAAGCCCGTCTACATATGTGTGAATAATGCTCAAGCCTCAGCGAATGCTGAAGAGACCTTCAGGTTATTCCAGCATTCAACGATCAAAGGAAGCTTGCTTAGCACGATTGTTGTTGTCTTTTCCTTTTGCACACAAAGGATAAACCCATACCCTTCTAAACGTTGGTACGATACGGAGCCGGCTAGTCGACTCTATTGTCTACCAACTTTAGGTAAAGATGTCTTCTCATGAATAGTGCTTTTTGTACTATTCACTGTAGCAAAGGACAAGCCTTCCTCTTAAGGCATGACACACACTCTAACTCTACCATTTTGCATAAATGAACATTTAATGCACTAGGCATAAATAGAAGTGTTTCTTTTCCATGCAGAGTGCACGCAACTCACTCTCTAAACCTAATTCTTACTTTGAGCATTCTCTAGCTTAAGTAAAGGAACCTTTCTTGCAACATTTCTTTTCTCATTTGCTAAGAATCTGTGTGTAATCAAAGATTGTTTAGATAGATTTCTTACCTTATCTTTCCGCAAACAGTCTTGTAAAATTTATATTGATCTTCTCTATCTATATACATTTTAAATTTGAAAATATTATGTTTGTATTCATCCCCCCCCCTTCTACAAACTATTTTACTTATCTTGTAGACCCTCAAGGGACTAACAAGTAGTATCAGAGTGATGTTCTCTCTTCTCTAAGTTGTTTAGCTGTTTTTCTGCATTAGTTAATCTCTTTTTCTAAATAACTTTATTGCTTTTAAATGGCTTTGCAAATTACAAACACACACATAAGACAATGGCTCTCTTGCCAAACCTCCCCAATTCGTCCGTGACAACTTTAGTCTCTAGAAGAACCGGATGTCCCTCTTTCTTGAAGGTGTGGATCCTGAAATTCCATATTATATAGAAAATGGACCATATATTCCATTTGCTATTGCTCCGGTTGTTCCAGTAACAGTTACGACTGTGGCGATTCCTGAACGGAAGATTCCAAAGCTCCCTCATCAGTGGAGCGATGAAGACAAGAAGAAGATAGTTATAGACACGCGTACTCGGTCTATAATAGTTATATCTCTTCCTGATGAGATTTATCAATCCGTGATGAAGCTCAAAACTTCTAAATCCATATGGGACACACTTTGTGTTCAATATGAAGGAACCACTCAAGTTCAAGAAACCAGAAAGATCAATCTAGTAAGACAGTACGAAAGCTTTCTCTGTGGAAAGTCTGAGACGTTGTCTGAAGTACATCAACATTTTAACTGCCTCCTTATTGATCTTAGGGTTGTTGACAGGGAATATTACAACTCTGAAACTTTAACTAAGTTTCTGAAATGTCTTCCTGAGTCTAGGGACACCTTTTCCATGTGTCTCAAGATGTCCAATGACATGTGCACTCTTTCTCTATCTACTTTATACGGGATTATGCTTAACCATGAGCAATCTCGTCAACTGAAGAGGAATCTTATAAAAGATTCCAGAGAAATGAAAAGCTCTCCTTTAGCTTTGATCTCTAAAGCCTCTTCAGCTGAAACTTCTTCTACCCCTTTTGTCGCTTCTCTTCCTCCTGTTGTTATTACAGAGATAGACTCTTCTATCTCTGAGGATATTCTAGAATCTGATTTAGCAGATTTTGATGAATCCCTGGCCCTCCTGACTAAGTCTTTCAGGAGGTTCGCCAGCAAAAACAACTTCCGCAGATCTCCTCAGCTGTCCTTCAAGGAAAAGCCAAAGTCTGAAAGAATAGACAAGGCTTCAGCTGTCTGCTACAACTGTCACCAGCTCGGACATTTTGCAGGTGAATGCAGATCAAATAAGACTGTGACAACATCCTCCAAAGCTCCCTCCTCCTTCAGGACCAAAGATGAAAATTACTTAAAACTGAAGGAGAAGTATAGGAAGGTGAAGAACAACCAGCGAAAGGCTAAAGGCCTTGTTGCTGAAGAGCATGACTGGGTTGAGTCATCTAATGAATCATCTTCAGATGAAGAGGATACAGCCTATATCTGCTTGACGGCCATAGATGCAGATGAAGGATCTTCAGAAGCATCTACTTCCTCTGAGCCATCTACCTATTCCACTACTCAGGTTTGTTCTCTGAATGAGCCCTCTTCTTCTTCCAGTCTTTCTACACTAGATACGTTGACGGTTGACCTTTACAATGCCCTCAATGGCAAATCGAAAGCAAAAATGCTTAACATTGATCTTCAAGAGCAACTGAAGATTTGCCATTCTAAGATCAAAGAACTGACCTCTGTCGAGGAAAATCTTGAGGATCAGGTTATTGTAAACCAAGCCATCACCGTTGAACATGAGAAGGCTATCATTGAGCATGAGCGAGCAATCGCTGAACTCAAGGCTGAGAAAGCTACCATTGAAGGATGGTGTAAAGCTTCCATCAAAGCCACTGAGATCATTAATGCTCAGATCCCCACCAAGTTAACGACTGGTCTAGGATTCTCCTATGATCAGGAAGAATGTGTTACAGAGAGGTCCATGCTCAAATTTGGCACCTTCGTCTCTTCTATTCCTAACACTTCTTCCTCTTAGTCTTCTTCTTTTACTAAGAGTTATCTTGAAGGAACTCCTCCGAGTTCTGGTTGCAAAGACAAAGGTAAATCCATTGTCATAGCATCCCTTCCTAAGAAGTCTAACAAGTTCAATAGATCAAGGTCTATTCTTTCAGCTTGTAAAGCTTCTTCTTCTTCAGGGACTAGGAAATCTGAACCCTTTCAGAAATCCAAGTCTCAGCTCAAGGTGAACTCTTCACCTAAGGAATCCAATTCCTCAAAGGTTCCTCCTAGAACCAATGAGAAGGGAATCCTTGGAGCTAGTCTTGCTTCTAATCCGATACTTCCTTGCCCTAAAGCTACTCTAAGCTTTAGGAAGTGCAAACACTATGGTGAGAAAACACATATTGCAAGTAAGTGTCCTTCTGCCGCCAAGGCTGGTTCACCAGCTAAGGGCAAGAAAGTAGCCAAGGCTGAGAAATCAACAAAGGCAAAATCATCCACAAAGGCTGCAAAAGCAACCAAGGTGAAGAAATCGCTGGAGCCTCTTCTTAAGACTCAGCGAAGACAACTCCTGCTGAAAAGTCTTCAGCATCAGACGTTGTAGTTCCTACCACTGAAGCCTCTTCGTCATGCTCAGTAAAGACTTCCACTGAAACTACTTTAGTAGCGTCAAAGGTTGTTCCAACCATTGAAACCTCTCCAAGTTTAGTGATGCCATCATATGATACTGATTCTTCAGTTCAAGGATGAAGTCTCTAACAAAGCTGGACCCCAATAGTTGGGTACTAATAGCATTTTTCATTTGTTTCCTTGTGCATGACATCAAAGGTATATGGTATCTTGATAGCAGATGTTCAAGATATATGACTGGAGATAAATCCCTGCAAACTCATTTCAAGGAAGAAAGATGACCTTCCGTAACCTTTGATGGTAACCGAAAAGGATATTCTAGAGGATTTGGTATATTAACCAATGGTGCACCAACTTTCAAATGTGTTGCATATGTTGAAGGACTGAAGCACAATCATCTTAGCATCAGTCAACTGTGTGATAAAGATTATACAGTTAAATTCTCGAAGAATTCATGTCACGTTCTTGACAAAGATGATAAGCTTTCCTTAACCGGTTCTCTTCTAGAGAATGTATATATCATCAATACGAATTCCTTTCTCACTGAGAATAGTTGTTTCTTCTCAAAAGCCTCGTCAGATATTAACTGGCTATGGCACAAACGGCTTTCTCATCTCAACTTCAAGACACTCAGCGAGCTGTCAATAAATGATCTTGTCACTGGTCTTCCTCAACCTTCTTTTGCAAAGGAATCTCTTTGCTCAACATGTAAAAAAGGAAAACACACAAGAGCTAGCTTCAAGTCTAAGCAAATCTCTTCAGTGACTGCACCTCTTCAGCTATTGCATATGGATCTCTTTGGTCAAGTCAATGTGCAATCCTAGCTGGAAAGAAGTTTACACTCGTCATTGTTGATGAATATGCAGGTACACTTGGGTTTTCTTTCTCATATCCAAAGATGAAGCACCTGAAGAAATCATTTCGTTCAACAAGAAAATAGAAGTAGTCAACAATGTTAAATTACGATCTATTAGAAGTGACCATGGCACTGAATTCAAAAACAATACTATGGATAACCTCGTTGAGGACAAGGGAATCTCTCACAACTTTTCTTCAGTGAGAACTCCTCAGCAAAATGGGGTCGCTGAAAGACGAAACCGAACAATCATTGAGGCTGCTCGATCAATGCTTAGCGAAGCCCATCTCCCTACTCAATTCTGGGCTGAAGCTGTCAACACCACTTGTTTCACTCAAAATCGATCGTTGATCGCAAAGAGGTTCAAGAAGACGGCCTATGAACTCTTCCATAGACGAAAACCTTCTATATAAGTTTTCTTCTTATATTTGGTTGTACTTGTTACATTCTCAACAATCGCGACCAACTTGGAAAGTTCGATCCCAAAGTTGATGAAGGAATCTTTCTTGGATATTCTTCAGTATACAAAGCCTTCAGAGTATTCAACAAACGAAGACAGACGATAGAGGAATCTATTCATGTCACCTTTGACGAATCTCAATCAGCTAATTCAAAACTCATCTTAAATGATGAGGATGAATTAGAAAATTGGATGTTCTCTCATTATGGACAACCTAAAGTTTCCTCCAGTGCTCCTCTCAACACTGAATCTCATGAAGCTGAAGATGATCCACTCATCATTCCAATTATAGCTAGTCACTCCAACGCATCTTCTTCAGAGATCGTTGCCATGTCCATTAGTTGTGTTCCTCCTTCTACTTCAATTACAGATCTATCAGTGAATGAAATGCCTTTAGCATCTGAACCTATTTTAGTCGCTGAATCTAAGGCTTCTTTGGCGATAGTCCCTATTGCTGAAGATACTGCTGCTGAAGCCTCATCTTCTGTTCCTGAACTCGCTTATTTAGATGAAATTCCTTTACCGGCTCAACGATGGACAAAAGACCATCCAATTCATCGAATTCTTGGTGATCTAGATGCAGGTATCAAGACACGTCGTGGTTTGGGTAATATTTGTCTCTTTGTCAACTTCCTTCCAAGAAAATCAATGATGCTATCTCTGACCCTAGTTGGGTCCTTGCTATGCAAGAGGAGCTCATTGAGTTTGATAGGAACAAAGTCTGGTACCTTGTCCCACATCCATCTGACAAATCAATGATAGGCACCAAATGGGTCTATCGCAACAAGTTGGATGAAGATGGTGTGGTAACCTGCAACAAGGCTCGGGTTGTTGCTCAGGGTTATAGACAAGAAGAAGGGATCGACTATGACGAGACCTTCGCACCAGTGGCTAGACTCGAAGCAATTCGACTCTTTCTAGCCATTGCTGCCCATAGAGACTTCAAAGTCTTTCAAATGGATGTAAAGAGCGCTTTCCTGTATGGGAAACTTCAAGAGGAAGTTTATGTTGAACAACCTCTAGGGTTCCTTAACCCTAAGTATCCAAACCATATCTATAGGTTGGATAAAGCTCTTTATGGGTTAAAATAGGCTCCTCGTGCCTGCTATGATACCCTTTCATCTTTTCTCATCTCTGAGAAATTCTCTCCTGGAAAGATTGACCAGACCTTATTTCTTAGGAAAGTTAAGGGTCACATCATTCTCGTCCAAATTTATGTCGATGATATTATTTTTGGTTCCACTAATCCCTCTTTATGTTTTCCTTTTGCTGAACGCATGAAGAAAGAATATCAGATGAGCATGATGGGAGAACTAACATTTTCTTTTTAGATCTCCAGATCAAACAAACAGATAAAGGTATCTTTATCAACCAAAGTATGTATGTTCGAGACATGCTGATGAAGTTTGATCTATCCAACAGTTCATCTATGAAGACTCCAATGGCACCTCCACTTTCTCTCAACAAGGATCCAAATGGAAAGCCTGCAAATGTTACTGTTTACAGAGGAATGATCGGCTTCCTGCTGTATCTAACAGCTAGCCGACCCGATATCATGTACTCCACTTGCTTATGTTCAAGATATCAAGCTGAACCAAAGGAATCCCATTTGATCGATGTCAAACGCATATTCAGATGTCTTAAAGGAACTCCTAATATGGGTCTTTGGTACCTTAAACGTTCAGGTTTTGATCTAATCGGTTATTTGGATAGTGATTTTGCAGGTTGTAAAATTGATTGGAAAAGCACCACTGGAGGCTGTCAGCTTCTAGGTGGACAGTTGGTAAGCTGGACAAGCAAAAAGAAAAATTCAGTGTCCACATCAACAGCTGAAGCTGAATACGTAGCCGTTGGTTGTTGTTGTGCCCAAATTCTTTGGATGAGGAACCAGCTTCTGGACTACGAGCTTCAGTTTTCAAAAACACCTATCTATTGCGATAGCACTAATGCTATTACAATTGCAAACAACCCTGTACTTCACTCCAAGACCAAATATATTGAGATCTGATATCATTTTATCAGAGATCATGTTATGAATAGTGATATTGAACTTCACTTCGTTCCAACTGAAGATCAACTCGCTGACTATTTCACCAAGCCTCTTTGTTAAACCCCATAATTCATAAAGTGTAAAAGTAATGAAAAACAATAAGTGATGAAGA
>NC_037544.1:26137285-26144653 GCF_001531365.2 Cynara cardunculus var. scolymus | reverse complement strand
AGCTCGTATTTTGGGTATTTTTTTTGTTCATGTACATGTTATATATATAGTATGTAAGGGTAGTTATATGTCCCTTCATCAACGATACTTATCTCTTTTGGTGAATAACTTTGTATCCCGTTTTGTTTTAGAGTTGTATATTGAATCTAATATTACCTGGTGAAATTAGCTTCCGCTTTAGTGTGGTGTTACACTTTGGATATGTATGTCTAACGTTCTTTTTATTCGATGGAAACGAAGAAGTAAATGTAGGAGATGTAAATCCTTTCCTAGCATCGGTTGTTTTTACAAACTTCCTATCTAGTACAGATTTTTTTTTGAAGGGGTCTTTGTCTTTACTTCTTTTCTTTTGAGGAATGACTGTTTTTCTTCAGCTGAATGAGAGGAAAAGTGGTGGTTAGTTTTCTCAGAGGCAGACCACTTCTGTTTTTGCTCACGAGTAAACTTAATGAACTTGAAGGATGTACTAGGGCCTTGAGATTTATCTTTGGCAGATTTTCTATTTCTCAGCTTTCCCTTTCCTTTGTTCGAAGATTTCACCGATGGAGGAATACCAGATTTCATTGGGGATTTGAAGTTTTGAGGCTTCATATTCTCAATGATCTTTGGTGATTCACAGATTATCTCTTCTTCAGATCGGAATCGAGAAAGTCTCTTGCTGATTTCTCGAAATCAAAATTAGCATGGATGTTTGTGGGAGGTGTGGGTTCAGAGGTTGATGCTTCAGAGTGATCTGTTTGAGGTTCCATCGATTCTGACTTATATGAACTTTTGGTTTTACTCGAATGGTTCATTGACTCATTAGCTGATGGTTCCTCATTAGGATACCTTTTTTCATCAACAGTACTTGCTGATGAAGTGGAATTGACACCCAGAGACTCCAGTTTGACCATAGGGTTTCCATCGGTCTCTGATTTGGAGGTGTCATTCCTTTCATCAGAATTCTTACATGTACTGCTCTCGTACACCACATTTTCAAAATCCTGTCTTAAAACGACACTTTTCCATCGACTTTAACTCTTTTAAAGTTTGCTTTTGGTTTCGGGATAAAGTCGGGTTTCTGAATGCATCCAAGTTTGAAAGTGGATTCAAGGGTGGATTTCTTTGATTCGATGAAGTAGTCCAATTCATTGAATCCAATCCCTTGAGTGTCCATTTGATCATTTAACTTTTCATACACATCTTGGGCATCCTTGTATTTCTTCATCAGAAGTTCATTGGTTTGAAGCTTCTGGTGAAGGATCTCCCTTTCCTTTTGAAAGAAATCTTTAAGAGCAACTGAGTTTAGTCTCTCTGCCTCTGAATCTTTTAAGGCCTTAGTTTCTTTTCTAAGTCCTTAGTTATTCGTTTGTTTAGTTCCAGAAGTTTTTCTTTCTCTGATTTCTTAAGTGTGGTGATGCGAGTCTTTTCCTTAGCAAGTTCGGCTTTTTCTTCGGTTAGAAGATCAATCTCTCTTTTGTAGAAACTTGCTTCTTTTTCCGCTTTTAGTCTTTCAGATTTTTCAAAATTTAATTTCTCTTCCAATTTAGAGAAATCCTCTGAAAGTTTTATCACCCTTAACTCTAGCTCAGATGGAGCAGAGTTGGTTTCATTGGAAGTAGACTCACATACCTGATCATTAGAGTCGGAGGTGGGTTCTGTAGTGGATATGGCCATTAGACAGATGAGTGCTTTATCTTCTTCATCGGAAGAAGAATCGGATACCCAATTTTCTTTTTCACCCATCAGGCTTCGCTTTCTTGGATTGTACTTGTACTTATTCTTGTAATAAACGGCATCCTTCCAATCGTCCTCTACACTTTTCTGAAAAATGACCGATTTTCCCGCATCTGAAGCAGCGAAGGTCATTTTTCCTTCCATTTCTATCTTCTTTCTTGTCCTCCCTTCTGTCCTCTCTCTCTTCTATTTCTTCTCTTTTGTCTTCCTTCTGATAGAATTTTGATGGTTTCTTCTCATGGTATGACTGATACTTCTCCTTCTTGAAGTCTCTTCGTTCATAGGGTCTCTTGATGAACTTCTTTTGGAACAATCTTGTAATCAAGGCCAGAGATTTAGCAAAGGCTTTGATATCATCATCTGATTCAGATGTCTCGTCTACAGATTCCGATTCTACCACCATTGCTTTCTTTCCTTTCTTCTTGTGATCTCTGGTGGAGGTCCTTAATTCTTCCTTTTCATCAGCAGCAAGAGCCAGAGGTCCACCGATGGATACTTTCTTCTTCATAATGTCGTTCTCTTGTGCTGTAAACGTTCCATATACATCATGAAGTGACCAACCGTCTAGGTCCTGATTAGCTTGAAGGGACATTGACAGCTGAGTCCATTCATCGCAAAGACTTTGTAGGAACAAAACATTGTTTTCTTCCTTAATTCTGGAGATATCATTTCGACGACATTGATTAATCAATGTGTTGAAACGATCGTAAGTCTTCTGTATTGGTTCATCAGGAAGAGCTTTAAAGTTGGTGTATTCGTTGAGACATTGTGCTCTACGATTCTTCTTTGTTTTAGCTCCTCCTTCTAATTGGCTTGCAAGTTCATCCCACAATTCCTTTGCTGTGGAACATGCATCAAGGGATTGAAAAATTTCATTCCGAATGGCCATGATGATTAGTCGCTTGGCCTTCTTGTCAGTTTCCACACGCTCAATATCGTCTTCATCCCAATTTTTTTCATCCTTGGGCATGCAATATACAGGAATTTCTGCTGTGGTATTTGTTCCTGGGACTCTTGGGACAAGAGTTTGTGGAACGTAAGGACCCTCCATTATAGATCGCAGGAGGTTTCTGTCCATCCCTTCCAAGAAGTTTACCATCCTTATTCTCTATTGTGGGTACTCTTCTCGTTGAAGAGTTGGAGGCTTGGTGAGGGAACCAACACTATATGCGGAATTCCAGTTGGCCATCAAGAATTTTTGAAGAGAGAAAAATTTATGTTTTTTGGTGAAGATATTTCATGAAAAACGTGAATTGAGAGATTTTGGATGATCGTTTGATTGAAAAGCAATCAATTGGCTCTGATACCAATTGTTGATCCCAGATCTCTCAATAACACTAATAATCAAGTTGAGAATAACCAAATTATAGTGTTTTAATGAACAAAATGATGAACACTCAAGAACAATGTATGAACATTCAAAGAACAATCTTGAGTGCCAATAATTTCACTTTATTCAATATTAATAAAAAAACGTAAAACGGCGTTAATTACAATAGGCCTAATCACCTATTTATACTAGTAGGCTAATTAGAAGATAACTATCTAGTGAGACTATTTAGCTAATCTTCTACTAACTGATAAAGTTTATCTAAAGTATGGATAAGCTATAAATCAAGATAAACTTGAAATCCAGCTGTCGATTTGTTATCTCCACCTGTCTTCCACGGGATGTTATTTCAACTTTATCTTTATATCTTCATCGTATGCCTCTGGTTGAACTGCTGGAGAAAACTCTAAGTGTTGTTGACCAGAGGGGTGATGAAGATGCTCTTTTCATCGCATCTCTGGTCGATTCATCGGTCCTCTGGTTGTTCTCTAGACTTGGTCAATTCTGCCTTAACGTCTGCATCGGTCTTCTGATTTTTTCCCCTTACCATGATTAAATGGATAATGCCATGTGTTTCCACGGCCTCTTACTCAGTCAGTATCAATGGAAACCTCCATGGCTATTTCAAGGGGGGTCGTGGCCTGAGGCATGGTGAACCTCTTTCTATATATCTCTTCACGCTAGTGATGGAGGTTCTAAACCTTTTGACGAAAAGAAAAATTAGTGAGACGGGGTCTTTTTCCTATCATCAAAATTGTGAGGAGCAAAAGATCACCCATCTTTGCTCTGCTGATGACCTCCTCATTTTCTGCCATGGTGATAGTGACTCTGTCCGTGTCATAAAGGATTCTATTGACGAGTTTTCTGGTGTGTCTGGCCTCTTTCCCAGTCCGGCCAAGAGCGAGGCCTTCTATTGTAATGTCGGTGAACACACTAAGAATTCCATTCAATCTATCATCCAATTCCCGGAGGGTTCCCTTCCGATTCGTTATCTTGTTGTCCCCCTCATTACTACCTGCCTTTATCATCAGGATTGTAAAGGTCTTGTGGACAAAGTCAATTCGAAACTTCATGACTGGAAAAACAAGTCCCTTTCCTTTGCCGGTAGGTTGCAACTCATTCTCTCGGTCCTGTCCTCCATGCAAATCTATTGGGCCTCTATCTTTGTTCTTCCTATATCCATCTCTAAGGAGATTGAGCAGCTCATGCAGGGCTTCCTATGGTGCCATGGTGAGCTTAAAAGAGGGAAAGGTAAGGTCTCCTGGAAGACCGTTTTCCTTCCCAAATCTCAAGGCGGGCTTGGTATTGAGAGCCTATCCAGCTGGAATCTTGCAATTATGGCCTCCCACACTTGGAGAATCCTTACCAACAAGAATTCTCTATGTGTTAAATAGATACACTCTTACAGGCTTAAAGATTGTAACTTCTGGGATGTCCCAATCCACAGTGATGTTGGTTGGGGCTGGAGAATGATACTGGACATGAGGGATAAGATAAGAGATTTCATTGTCTCCCAGATTGGTGATGGCGCTTCCACGTCCGCCTGGTATGATAACTGGCACCCTGATGGTCCTCTCTACCGGCAAAATTCTTCCCGCAATATCATTAACTCTAATGTTGGTCCCTTGAGGGTCTACATGATATGTATAACAGTTTGTAGAAGGGGGGGTGAATACAAACACGGTATTTTCAAATTTAAAATGTATATTGATAGAGAAGATCAATACAAATTTTACAATACTGTTTGTGGAAAGATAAGGTATGAAAACCTATCTAAACAATCTTTGGTTACACACAGATTCTTAACAAATGAGAAAAGAAATGTTGTAAAGAAAAAGTTCTTTTACACAGTATTTTCAAATTTATAATGTATATTGATAGCGAAAATCAATACAAATTTTACAAGACTGTTTGCGGAAAGATAAGGTAAGAAAACTTATCTAAACAATCTTTGGTTACACAGATTCTTAGCAAATGAGAAAAGAAATGTTGTAAAGAAAAGTTCTTTTACTTAAGCTCAAGAATGCTCAAAGTAAGAATTACGTTTTGAGAGTGAGATGCGCGAACTCTGCATGGAGAAGAAACACTTCTATTTATACACATTGCATTAAATGCTCATTTAATGCAATATGGTAGGGTTAGAGTGCATGTCAAACCTTAAGAGGAAGGCTTGTCCTTTGCTATAGTGAATAGTATAAAAGGACTATTCATGAGCAGACATCCTTACCTAAAGTTGGTGGGCAATAGAGTCGACTAATCGGCTACGTACCGCACTAACATTTATAAAGGGTATGGGTTTGTCCTTTGTGTGCATAAGGACAAGACAACAACAATCGTGCTTGACAAGCTTCCTTTGATTGCTGAATACTGGAATGACATGAAAGTCTCTTCAGCATTCGCTGAGTCTTGAGCAGTGTTCACATATGTGTAGACAGACTTGTAATCACTGAGTACCGCTTCAGATCATATACTCGCCAGTCTCTAATCTTCAGTTTTAATCTTTGACTTTGGCTGAAGGTTGTTTGGTGTGAGTGTTGTCTTCTTGAAGTATCGATGTCTCTGATTTTACAATACAAGTTCTTCAGCGATCATTGAACATGCTCAATGATGATCGCTGGAACTGAAAAGACAGAAATATAAATACAACATATAAGTGAAAAGGGGTTATCATCAAATCACTGAGAGAGAGGATCAACAATCTCCCCCTATTTGATGATAATAAGGCAACATAAAGAATGTTGTCTTATCAAATAACAGTAAGGAAAAGTTACATATAAAGTACATGTCCCTTTTTTACTATTTTGGGATATTTTTCAGTAAGTCAGTGTTTGCTTGAGAATTTTCCTTAAGTCATATCTAAGAGAAAATTACAAGTATGGAAACTGAAACTGAAAGCTTATTCACTAACTTATAGAATGTCAGTGAATGTAAAAAGTAACACTGGAACTTAGGGGTGTTCAAAAAAACCGTCGGACCGCTCAAACCGGCCGAACCAAGTCAAACCGGACCGTTTTTGGCGGTTTGAGCGGTCTGGCGGTCCGGTCTGGTTTGAAAAATAGCCAAAACCGGGCGGTCTGGTCGGTTTGCGGTTTAGCCTTTTTTTTGGGCGGTTTGGACCAACCCGACCGCCTAATATATATATATATATATAATTTTATTTTAATCTTATAAGTTATAATTATTTAGCCCAATTTTAACTTATATCTTATGGGCCTATAATTATTCAGCCCAAAAGCCTTATCCAACACACATCCTAAATCCCCTAAAGGCCTAAATCTAAATCGGTAAATCCCTAATTTGGTAATTCTAAATTTCTAATTCCTAATCGGCTAATCCTTTCAAGTTTCAATCCAGAGTTGTTGCTACCTAATTCATCGAACTCCAATCTCCAGTCGCCTAATTCATAACTCGAACGACGTTGCCGACTGCCGTTGCTGACTGCCGTTGCTGTTGCTGCGCCTGCCGACGAACGTTGCTGCCCGACTGCCATTGCTGTTGCTGCGCCTGCCGACGAACGTTGCTGCCAGCCTGCCATTGCGTCTGCCGCCATATCGAAGTCTAGCTGCCGGTGCCACTGTAAATGGTAAGTCATGTGTTGTTGCTTTAACTTTAACTTCAAGAAATTTCTATATGTATCTATGCTTGATGATGCATAAATGGCTACGGAATGTTATAGTTACATAGTYTGTTTTTTAACTTATGCATAGTCAATCACCTCTGTTTAGTCTATCACTACTATCACGAGAGAAAACATATGCATAGTCTCAGTCTGTTTTTGAACTTAAAGTCTTAAACTATGTTCATAAGAAGTTGTACKATGTGCATAAGAAGTTGTAYTATRTGTATAAGAACTTGTAGATTTTCCATAACTTTTCTATGCATATGTTATTGAATATTGATTGTTCGTGTTAGTGGGTATCTTAAAAGCTGCATGTGGCCTCAGTTTTTACATGTGAATGAGCTTGGATTTATCCTTTATGTCTTTATGATTGTGATTCTTCATTGTAACTTATGTTTATTTTCTACTTTTTTTGTTTCTGTGTATTTATGTCCTTTAGATGGAAATGCCCTCTAAAACTCAAAGTATAGACTCAACTGGTGCTTCTAAACCTCCTTTGCCACCCAACACCAAAGAGAGAAAAAAAAGTAGACAATGTTCTGAAGTGTGGGATCATTTTACGAGAAATGAGAGTAACCAAAATGACCCAAGGGCTGTGTGTAATTATTGCAGTAAAGATTACGCAAGTGATAAGAAAAAAAATGGAACTAGCACCCTTTGGAACCATCTTAACCATCAATGTAAAAAGTATCCGTTTAGATTA
>NC_037544.1:26122135-26134910 GCF_001531365.2 Cynara cardunculus var. scolymus | reverse complement strand
TAGTAAAATAGATTTACAAGGAAAAGTGAACAGTAATACAAAGAGAAACTAATCTAGAACACTTAGATCTATGTAACTGGGTACATCTTCACCAAGGTTTTTTCGACGTAGGCATTCCCTTCGTATCTTCAGATCCACGACTTTTCCAGGCATGCTATCATCTATCTAGAGCAAGAGGTAAACCAAATGACCCATTGGACATAGATGTAGCTCTAACATTCTCTGAAATCTGACTCACTTTCATAGTCAAAGAATATAACTCCTAACTCAGGTTTGAAATGCACAGCATTGGGTGTATAGGGACCCTTATTTGGCAAGTCAAGATTCAACATAGAAATATCTATATTCTCATGACCCTTTAGGATTTCATCTAAGGAGAACCTTGTTTCATGTTCGTTCCTTAGGAATGGTCCATCATTAGGATAAGAGATCTTGTGTTTCTTCTTCCCACCTTTCTTCATAGAAGGCTTGTCAAGGACTGCGACATACCTGAACATCCGTTTGATGAGATCACTGATGGTGTCCTCGATAATCGCCTTATGTATTGACTTGGATCGCTGAATGGCTTGCCTGATCTCCATCCATTCGTTGTATTCATATCGGCCAAGGTAGGAAGGGTACTCGGTGATGGCATCGAGATTGTCCCTGATGATGAGCATTGAGACCAGTGTTCCACTGTTTTTTGAACGTCCACTGATGTTGACGTTGATGATCGGGCAGGGACTGACTCTCTTTTTCAGCTTTGCTTCCCTCCATCGCTTGTCTTTTTCCACCAGTTTCAGGTTCTTCTCATGCTCAGCTTCTACAATGGAAAGAAGTTTATCCTGGGCTTAGACAGTGTTCACCTTCTTCTTGGACTTTCTCTTGGGGAGAATCTTCGCAGCTAGTGACTTGGACAACTTTAAGCTGTATTCAGTCTGTTTCTTCTGAAGCTCTAGCTTTTATTCGGCCCTTAATGCCTCGAGTCTTTCAGCTTCTAAAAGGAAGTCAAACTCACCACCACTAGAGGTACGAAGAGAAATTTTTACTCTAGTCTGGTCGAGTGACTCCTTTAGCTGAGCCATCTGCTGGTCAGTGGGAGCACTGGAGATAGGGTTTTCAAGGACCCACTCCAGTCGACCGTAGGTGGCTGATGGAATTCAAAGTTGATACAGGGTTCACACTCGATGATCTCAGTCGTTGTGGGTTCGCTGTCATAGGGGCCTTTGGGAAGGCGAAGAGCTGTTCTCAAGGTGTTCACGCCAAACTTCACTTCCATGCGGTTGAAGGTGAAGTTGACCTATTCAACTTGTCGTCCAAGCTTGACCTCGACGTCCACGAACTCAGCAGTGAACCAGAACTACTGAAGAAGTTCTTTGACCATGATGGGTTCATTGTTAAGAGCGAAGCCAAGCGACGACTGTTTGAGAAAGTTGGCTGCTTCTTGGTAGTCTGCCTTGGATGAGGGGATATCCAACTAGGCAATATGATTGTTGGCCTTGAAGGATTGTAGATCCCACTTTAATCAATCTTCAGGAAAGCTCCAATGAATCAATGGCAGATCTGAATGTTTCTTGTAAGAATATCAAGAACACTTGAGATGAATGTTGAGAGAGAAAGTCAATGAACCCAAGTATGGTAAAACTTTATTTACGTAATCTGATTTAACAAATGAGCTCATACACAAATTACAAAGGAATTACCCTTTATATAGGGTCAAAGATTTAAACAAAGTTAAAGTCAAAGTTAAACTATCTAAAAAAAATTCAAACACGATGACTTTTATACAATTATAGACAATTTTTAACTTTCAAGACGAATACAATTTTACACTGAATTTCATTCCTAACATTCTCCCCCTTTGTATTCAGACTTGAAAGAATTTGCGCGCTTTGAGTCTCGTTTGAACTTTGTTGCTTTAAGCACTCTATGTCTTCTTCAAAACAATCTCCAACTTGAAATCTTCAGGCAATCGTTTGTTGAGAAAGATCTTCTAACATTCTCCTCCTCGAATGTAGAACAACGATGATCTTAATAACAATCTTCATAATTAAACTTTAACAAACTTTCTCTTCAAATGTAGTCTTCATTAGTAAACTGTTGTAATTGATCTTCACATTCAACAACTTTCAGACATTGTAGCACAAGAATAATCTTTTGAATCATCTTCAATCGCACTCTTTTTGAGTCTTTTGCCATCGTTGAAGTTACTCCCCCTTGATCTTTACAACAAATTCCCCTTATAATGTTCGGAATTGAACATTTCATTCATTATTACTTACTCCCCCTTATGATGAAATGAGAATCATGACATCATACACAAGAATGAACGAAATTTTCTGCGAAAGCCGTCAATTCATGAAATTGTAAGTAGATCTTCTCAAATCCATTTGTTTAATCTTTTCAGATTAAGGGAATGGGAAGGTAACAACCAATTCCAACGAATGAAATTGTTTTCAATCTTATGAAAAGATTGGTCTGTGAGTATAACAGATATATTAAGTACAACAAATGTACTGTATATACGAGACTTTTTGAGGCTCATCTCACCAGGTCTTCCATTCAATCATCGATAGTTTAATAATAGCATATCTATGAATGTTTTGGCAAAATAACATATAAAATGCAAAATCTATGTAGTGTAGAAAGATAAAGCAACGTATGCTTCTGTTTAGGCTCAAAAAGATAAACCGTATGGACTACACAAATTTAGCAGACTCAATTAGTGATCAAAAAGACTTGAAGTGGGGACATATATCATTATGATTCAATATCAACTTTCTCCGAATGAGAAATTGATAGATGATGAGCTGCGTGCCCAAGTTTTATTGAAACACTTATTTGTTAAGAGATAAATGAGTAGCTGATGGGGTTGTGAAAAGAATTGGCCTAGGCTTTGCCTTTTTCAATATTAGTCTCGAAAGAATTGAGAACTAATAGATTGTGTGGTATGCCCGGATTTTAGAAGTTTGGAACAGGATTCTTATATTCTGTTATTCCTGACACAACTCTCGTCAATTCTTTTAGCTAACAACAACTACCCCTCTTTTTTTCATCTTAAGCTCTACACACAAACCCTTTTGTATTTAATCTTACTCAGATATGATTGTCCTCTTGGGTAGGTATGTCGGTTCTGACATTCCATAGAGCATCTGATAAGCATTCAGTCCCTCCTAAATTTAACAATATGCTCAGTTGATCACAATGATTGATCAAAATGTTATTGCAAATAAAGCACAATGATCATATAAAATTTGATCAAAATATTTGGCTTTTAAGCACAATCAATAAAAGAATGATGCGACAACCATCAGATTATTCGGTATATGAGAGAAATGAATGAAGATCTGCAAACAACCTTTGAATACAAACGAGTGTATTATCACCGAAAATGATTTATATAAGAGAAGTGATAATAACAGTTTGAAGAATAGCTGAAACAGGTATTGGAGTTATGTACGATGAGAAATTACGGAAGTAAAATCTCAGGAAATACTTGTTCAGAAAATGTACTCGTTTTAAAAAAAAAATTCACTTTCCGAAAACATTTATTGAACTTCTAGAGACTCCCCCTAGAAAGTAGATTATAGAAATGTATCGATTCGGCTCAAAAATTAAAAAAAAATTGGAAACACGTTTAGCACATGACCTAAACTGGATGTTTAGAAATCACACTCGGTAAAGTACGGGTCCTGAACTGAGTTGTTTAGAAGCCTTTTATTTAGACAGTTTACAACTCCCCCTGAATTAGTGCATCAATGGGATGATATTATGATCAGCGCAAAATTGACACACCTGCAAAATCAGATCAAATAGATTTTGGTACCCAAATGAATTTGGCTCCTATTTTGTTAGTATCGGGCTGGGGTATGTTGTAACTTCCAAACCATCTATTTCTATTAGATGTTTTCTTTTAGCACTTTGAACAGGATGATCGGATACAAAATATGATCCATACCAATTATTATAATCATACATGTTCTTACCTTTCCAATCCTTCTGATATCTGTTGTCTGTACTCCATATGTTGTATGTCTTCTTGTTCACAAAATTTGTTGTTTTGCATGTGGAGCACATGATTCTTCTCTTGCTAAGATGAATCAAATCAGGAGTAGATCTTACAAAACAAGGAAGATGATTAGTAACAACAGGGGTACGAGATGAAACAGATTCAATTTTATTAACCCAAATGCTTTAACCTTAGAAGAGTAATTAGGTGATCTAATGACATACCCTTCATAATATTGATTAGAAGAATGAGAATAGTTCTTAGAAATAGTTGATTTAGGGCTGCTTGAATAACTGTTCGATTTGGAACAGTCGTAGAAGCTAGTTTTACACTAAGAAGGAGAACCAATTGAGCTTTGAGCACAAGAAAAGTCTTTAACTTTCTGTAAAAGCTGGTCTCTTTCCACAGTAACTAAATCATACTTATTTTTTAGTTCTGTTCTCATCTTCAATTCAATTTCAAGGTCTGTCTTCAGATTAGACAATTTCTTTGTAGAATCCAGGAGTTTACCTTCCAACTCCTTCTTGAGCATTTCAAACTTCTTCTTTTGATTTATAAACTCTCTTCTTTCTTAATCTGAGCTGCTTTTCTCATTCTCAGAAGCGATGTCAAGCCACTTTTTTCTTTTCAGCAACCTCTTTAGCAATAGTTGTATGTTTCTTTATAGTATTTCTCTTCTCAAGAGCAAATTGCTTCTTCTCTTCATCTAAAGCCTTCTGCTTTAGAGCAATGCTGTCAGATAATTTATGTGTTTGGCTCTGACACTCTTCTGTGATGTCTTTCTTCTCTTTATCATTCTTGGCACGTTCCAAGATGATCAGTTGCTCAAAATCTGATATTTGCTTTAACAACATTTTTGCGTTCAGCTCGAGAGAGTTTATCTTATTCTGATAAGATAAGCGTTCAGCATCAAACTTTTTCTCTCTTTCATAAACTCTTTTCTTCTCCTTTTCAAATTCATTTCTTAACTCACACAAATCACTCTCAAATTTATGAAGTTTTCCAGTTAAATCCTCAGTATCTATATCATCTTTCTCAGAAGAATTCCTCTTAGATTGTAGATCTAGAAGTTTGTTGAATAATTTCTTAATAGCATCACTCCAAGTCTTTAATTCTTCTTCACATTCTTTTCTAACAATGTTCAAAGTTCTCTCAAATTCGCAAGTCTTATCTGATAAAGTGTTGGGTCATTGACCAACATCTTTCTAAATCGAAACGTGCCGCTGGCTGCTACGATAAAAGAAATAAGTTGCGCCTTCTCCACCAGCAATTGCTTTTGGCGTAGTGGTAAGCGCTTGGATCCTAACATGTGGTATCAGAGCAGGTCACGGGTTCGAATCCCATGGATTGCATAATGATGCAAAAGGCATGTTATGCAGCCATTGACTATTAGCGAAGATCTTGTTAGTGCTGGCAGATGCTGGGGGGATTGTTGGGTCATTGACCAACATCTTCCTAAATCGAAACGTGGCGCTGGCTGCTACGCTATAAGGAAATAAGTTATGCCTTCTCCACCAGCAATTGCTTTTGGCATAGTGGTAAGTGCTTGGATCCTAACATAAAGCCTTTTTAGAATTTTCTCTTAAGGTTTTATTTTCTTCTTGCAGATTCTTGATAAAATCTTTATATGCAAAATTCTCATCAAACATATTAATGTATTTTTCTTTGTAGCCCTCTACTCTTCTTTCCAATTCAACAATTATCTCTCTCAATTCCTTATTATCTCTCTCCAACGAAACTGTCATTTTAAAAACAGATTGATTAATCGGATCAAATGCTGTGAAATCAGATAAAAGAAATCAAAAAAAGTTAAACTCAAACACAGAAATAGAAAAACACAAAAACTAATGAGAACTGCCATTTTAAAAACAGATTGATTAATCAGATCAAATGTTGTGAAATCAGATAAAAGAAATCAAAAACAGTTAAGCTCAAACACACAAACAGAAAAACACAAAAACTGACGAGAACTTAAAAAAACGACGAAAAACTATCAAAAATCAGTAAAAACAGTCAAAACTATTAAAAACAGTTAAAACTGATAAAAAACAGTTTACGCGACAGAAAACAGTTTAAGGTTTCTCAAACAGTTTAAAAAACAAAAACAAAACAGTAAAACACATAAAAAAATCAAAAACACAAAAGCTCAAAATCCGAACACTTGTTACAAGAAAAAAGGCTAAGGTGTTGTCCGATTAACACCAAATCCGGGTAATATATTATGCAAGAAAAGCTGCTGCAACCAAATGGATTATTCGATTACAGTGTCAAACAATTTATTCAAGTCCGTTCATCGTACCAAACGGTTTAGCCAAGCCCGCTCACTGTATCAAACAATAAAGTCAAGTCCGCTCATCGTATTAAAAAATTAGCTAAGAATATGAGCTGATATGGTCTAAGTTCGGACAGAGTTATGTCCGGATTACACAAAACATAAACACAAAGTTCATCCAAGCAATATATAAACCACTAATCCTTGCTGATCGTGATCTTCCTGGCTATGCCAAGCTGCTCCACAGAGGTATTTTCAACAAGCAAATCCAAAATAATAAATCCAACTCCTCAAAGCAGATTGATGATCCCATTGTTTACAAGCTTGCTCGGGTTGAAGGTGATGGAAGATTTGTACCTGTAACTGATGATGATAAGAATTCAGCACACCTGAAATGTCCCCTGAACCACTTAGGCAGAAAAGATTATGTACACACAAACACAAAACATAAATATTAACAGCAACCAAATTGTGATTTTGAACCTCCTAAATCCAACAAACAATAACATTCCAATTGTTTAAGATCAAAAAAACTGGTGATGTTTCTGTACCAACTGCACAAACTGTGAAATTCATCATAGACGATGGCTCAAATAGAGTGTTGGTGATTTCTGCAACTGACAGCTGCTTATCTACCTGATAGGCACGAAGCTAATGACTGCTATAAAGAACTAAACAAAGGGATGTATGGAGATCTTGGTGACCCATTATTGGGAAGCTACATCAACTGTTTCTGTGTTTCTGTATCAAGATCAACAACATAGGCCACCCTTTTCTTTCTTCAGCTGTTCAAAATCAAAAATAATTGCTACGCAACAGCTGTCAAATTGGATGAATATTTGTTTCTTAAACAACAACATCAAAAGCAGGAGCTTCAACATTTGGGCAATCAATCTTATGGACAACTGCAAACATTGGGCTTACCTGTTGTAAGCTCTGCGTTGGATCATCTTGGGTTTCAGCCTGCACATTTGCATCATCAAAACAGATTAAAACAGTGAGTGACTAAATTGAAATCAACCAGATTCTAAATACAGTGTAAAACAAATTTCTTCTCTCGAGATTTACAAATCTGTCACCACTGTATGGTGTTGGTTCACCGAGTAAAAAGATCCACTAAGAAGGATGATGTATCTTCTAGATCAATGAATTATAATCCACCAGCTAGTGTAAGTCCAGCAGACACAAATGCAGAAGAAGCACTTAACACATTGAAGTATGCCAATCGAGCTCGTAACATTCAAAACAAAGCTATTGTGAATCGTGATCCAGTTACAACTCAAATGCAAAGAATGAGGAATCAAATCCAGATGAAATAGACGACTGACAAACAGAATCCCTTTTGTCGCATGTAAGTTCTTGGTTGTTTTCAATCGATTCAACAGGGGTAGTAGCTTCAAGCGTCGCAAGAACTCTGATCAAGTATCCTGGAGTCTCAGAGCTCAAATGGTCAAAAAAATCTTTCACCATAGATCCATCAGAAGTTGTATATGAGCTACTATAATGTAAGTTACAAAGAAATCGAACAATCTGTGCTATTAATCACATAAATCGGACAATATGTCATTGACTATGTTAACCACAATCGCAGTCCACAGCAAAACAAATCCCAAATAGGTCTTTAAACAATTTAGACAAACAGACTATGATGAACCTGTGAATACCTGTGTTCGATTGATAGGTCAAAAACAAGATATGCAGGTACAAGACGCAATTCGTTATCTTCCTTTGGAAAAACAAGATAATCCGGCTGAAGTCTGAACCTGTGAATACCTTAAAATAGTCGACCCTTTGTGAGATTTAGAGAATCCGGTCAAGGAATAAACCAGCGATTTATAGAATCTGCTCACCAAGTCAAAGTAAAGCCAAGCGATTTATAGAATGATCCGCTCAAACTATGTACAATGAACAACCTAGTTGTTGGGTTCGAGTATGCGCGTTATTGTTGTATTCAAGTTCTCCTTATTTTACATGTTTTGTAATATAATAGTTTTATTCCTTCCTTAGTATAAATAGTAGTTTATTTTTTAATTGTAATTAGCAATTTCATTAATCGTTCTGTAATCTGAGTTTAGCTTGTAATTCTCTCTCAATCAATCAAGAGACATTTGGTGATCTACTCTCTCTTCATCTTATTCATCTTGTTCTTGAAGATCATTGTCATGTTTGTATGAGAATTTGGACATTTCAATTGGTATCAGAGCAGACTGCAGCAGTTTGATTAGAGGATTAAACGAATTTGCACGAATTTACACGATTTTAGTGGATTATCGATCTGAGTTCTTCATCTGTTCATATCTGTTCTTCGTCCAGAATCTGTTTTTGGGCTTAATTTGATTGAATTTTGATTGTTAATTGATATACTTTGCATCGCTAGATTCATAATTGGATATAGAGCAAGTTTGATTCACACTGTTTTTGGTTTTAAACAAGTTTTGAACCAGATTTGATCGATTTTTGAGTTTTCGAATACTGTTGAATATTCTTCAAAATTCATAAATTTTCATATTTTGATCCAAAATTTTGATGGAAAAGTGTGAAATTTGTGTTTTTGGTTGATTTTTAGTCCAATTAACTCTTGGTCGATTTAGGTTGTACATCGTTTAAAGCTTGTACGGTTTATTCTTGTAATATTTTTGTGTGAATTGATCTTGATCGGATTAGGTTAAACCGGATAACTCTTGTGCGGATTGTTGAGCGATTTAAATATGTTGGGTTCAAGATTAGAGTTAAAATGTTGTATTCAAGTTTCTCCATTTGCTTAGCTTAATTGTAATTAGTTTAGTTTTATTTTCCTTAGTATAAATAGTCTTTCCTTTGTAATTGTAATTACACACTTTGATTACATCATAATTCAAAAAGGTGATTTGACAGCCAAGTAATTCTCTTTCTCCAATCTATCTTACATTCTTATTCATTCATCTTTGTTCTTGAGCTTTTATGAAGATCTGATCAAGATTTGTATGAAATATGGACTTCACAAAATAAATCGCTTGGTAAGTCGATTGTGCTTTGTGCGGATTATTGAGCGATTAAGGAAATTTGTTTGACAAGGTTTGTATTTTGTGCGATTTATTGAGCGATTTAGGTAATCCACTTGGTAAGTCGATTGTGCTTTGTGCTTGGTAAGCGATTTAATTGAAGTCCGGTTATAGCCTGAGCAAATTGGTAAGCGATTTAAGGGTTAAGGTTGAGCGATTTATTCTTTGTTGAATCTATTGAATGATCGTACTTTGACTTTGACTTTTTGGACGGATTTGTGAACGGATTTTGACTTTGTATTGTGATCGATTTAAATCCTTGACTTTTTGATCAAATTGATTTTAAGCGGAATTATACGTATTTTGACTAGTTGACTTGTTGATTTTTTTTTTCGTCCGAATTTCATTTTGAAATTTTGACTAAGTGTTGAAATCATCCGATTTAAGAATTTTAATCCAAATTGATTTTTGTGCCTTATCCGTATTGATTTTTCTTGTGCGATTTAATGCTCTTTGTTGTCTGGACTTCTAATCCGGATAACTTCTTAGTTCGTTGAAAAATTTAAGTCTAGGTTGTCCGGACTTCTAATCCGGATAAGCTTGACCGGATTCCTAATCCAGATAAGCTTGTGTGCTTAATTTTTTCTATGTGTTGAATGTGTGCATATTCTTGTTTGAGATTTAACAGATATATTTTTGTATACTGATCCTTTAATACAAACTTTGAACTGCAGTTGATCCTATATCATACGAACTGATAAAATGAGTTTAAGGGAAGCAATGGCTATTGGTACTGACACCAAGCCACCAGTGCTTTTTCCCGGAGACTATAATCAATGGAGAGATAGATTTCTGAATTTCATAGAGAGGATGAAGGAAGGAGATCTGATCATGGAATCCTTGGTGGAAGGTCCTGTTGTGTACTACCGAGAGATACCTGCTATTCCAAAACAAGGCATACTTGCTCAGACTGTTATAAAAGAAAATTTCAGATATTCAGCTCAAGAAAGAGAAAGAGCCCATGCTGATCTGCTTTGCAAATCCTACATGATGCAAGCACTGACCAATGACATTTACACCAGCATTGACAATTATAAATCATCTGGTCATAGCATGTGGGTTCAAATTGAAAAGATGATGATGGGTTCTAGAGTGGAGACTCAGTTGAAAATTACTAACTGTATATCAACATATGAAGAATTCAAGGCTAAAGATGGTGAGAGCCTTGATGATGTCTATGATAGGCTTACCAGACTGCTTAATGATCTAATAAAGAACGGAATCTCTAAAACTGTAATAGAGATAAATGTTAAATTCCTCATCAATCTTCAACCAGAGTGGAAACCATTTGCTAATCATATCAGATTCAATAAATCATTATCTGATCGATGTTCATGAAATCTATGAAACTCTGAAGCAGAACGAGGAAGATGTTTTGGAGATCCGAAATTAAAAGAAGAAGAAAGAGAAGGAAGTTGTTGATCCTTTGGCTTTTGTATCTGAGAAGAAAGAGAAGAAAGTAAAGAGCAGATCTGGAAAGCAAGTGAAGGAAGTTAGCCAATCAAGTGAATCTAAAAAAGAAGCAAGTAACACTTAAGATTCAGACTCTGAAATGTCCGAAATTAGAAATGCCATGGCGATGCTCACTAAAGCATTCCAGAAGAAATTCCTGAAACGGCCACACTCGAACAACCAAAGATTCTCGTCGGGCTTAAAATATGAATACAAATAAAAATTTGGCGAGAAGAAGAAATATGAAGAAAAGAGGTTCGAGAAGAAGTATGAGAAGAAGTCGGACGAGAAGAAGAAGTTTGGCAAAGGCGTAGCTAACGAGAACACTAAATGTTATAACTGTGGCAAGCTAGGCCACTTTGCTGTAAATTGTAGGAAGCCGGTAACTCGAAATACCGACTATTACAAAAATAAATTTCTTCTCTCTAAGCAAAGTGATGCCGAGAAAGTGCTTATGGCAGAGGATGATCACTGGCTAAATCTGACTGATGAAGAGGAAGAAACTGAAGTTGTTGCGCATGTGTGCTTGATGGCTAAATCAGATAATTGTTCTTCAGATTAAGAAGAAGAACAGAGTGCTGAAATGAATGAAGAGGTATTGGAGCAATCATGCATTAAACAGATGCATAAGATAATGCTCAAACTCCAATCTTTCCAGCAAGAATTAAAATCAGAAAAAATGCGTTCAAACAATTTGGAAAAAGAGTTAAAAACGCAAAAAGAAAATACATCAAACTGTTTGATGAAAATGCTGGAAACTTGGACTGGGCTAAATCTTTGTTATCTGAGTCCAAATTATTTGATGAAAAATCCAATATCTTAAAAGCCGAATTATCCGATTTAAAGAAAAATTATAGATCATTAGAATTAGTTAATGAAGAACAAATAGTTAAAATCAGTAAGCTTGAACTTCAAATAATTCAATTAAATAAAAAACTGAAGTCTAAAGAGGAAGTTTTATATAAACGAGGACAAACTGATCAAACCATTTTTCTAAACAAACCATCTGAAGCGAGATTCTTTAACCCTCGGGAAGGGTTGGGGTATGAAAATCCAAATCTTTTAGGAAAAGCTTTATATTATGCCCCGACCTTCTACAAATTTGAATATCTTGATTGCACTCCCGAGTTTTCAGTAAAATTTACAAAAAATCTTCTGATGAGGTCGAACAACGAGAAGATTACAATCGTCAAAGAAAAGATAAAATGCAAGTTCCGTTTGATTATACAAATCTTAATGAAAGTTATAATAATCAAGACTCTGCACTTTCAACAGATTATTTTCACAGTTATTCAAAGGCAGAACTTGAATCAAAACCAGCTGAACCAAAAATTTACACTCCTACTCTAATTTTAGAAAAACAAGTGGTTCAGTTGGAAAAGATTTTAACTGAAGAAAGACTTTCACATAAAATTGAAGATTTACAAAATTCTAAAATAAAAACGGAACATGTTGAGTCTGAGTATTTTTCGTGTGAAAAATCTTTGAGTGAAGCCTCCGATTTTTCGTTTGAAATATCTTAAATTCAGATGTTTGTTTAGATATTGAGATTGATCGTTTTGATTTTTCAAACAATTTACCCAGTCATGAAGATTTTATAGTTAAAAATAATATGACTGTGGATTCCGATTTAGCTTCAGATTTTGAAAAGAATTTTAGTCAAAAACCTGTTTCCGAGGATGTGTATTATAAAAAGAATAAAACAAAAAAGAATTCGAGGAAACAGAAGAAGCTTACAAAGAAAAATAAACAAAAAGTTCGACATTCAATTAAATCTGATAATTTTCTTTTTCCTATTTCAAATAAGGCGTTGAAGTTTAAGACTATTTGGAGAGTAAAAGAAGAAGACAAATAATCAACTCAACAGATGAAGAATAATTTTACTTTCAACAGATTATTTCTCGAAGGGATTCATCCTAGAATCTGTGAGTTYHTKTACAACHCTCCCTACGTCCCAATGAATCTAATTCCTAGAGTTCCAGCAACTGGAACCACACCTGAAATACCTGAGCACTACGAACC
>NC_037544.1:26115233-26122009 GCF_001531365.2 Cynara cardunculus var. scolymus | reverse complement strand
GGAGATCTGGGTAGAACTGGAAAAGCAAATTGAAGGTGGAAGGAAAACGCTTAAGAACAATCGTGCAATTTGCATCGACGAGTACTACAGCTTCAAGGCTAAAGAKGGTGAGTMTYTGTCGGATACATACTCTAGACTAAACACGTTAATCAACAACTGTAAGAGGTATGGCATCCCGAGAACGGCAGAGGAGAATAACTCAATATTCTTGAAAAGCCTTGGGGCTGAATGAATGAATACACAATGTCCATGAAGGCCATCCTGGATCTAGAAACATGGACATTAGCAGACTTATTTGGCTCCCTCAAGAGCCAAGAGTCTCAAGTTAAACTAAAATGGGTACCAAACCCAAGCTAAACTTCTTTCTATTGCAGAAGCTGAGCATGAAAAGAACCTGAAGCTGGCTGAAAAGGACAAGCGTTGGAGCGAAGCAAAGCTAAAGAAAAGAGTCAGTGCCCATCCGATCAAGAGCGTTAGCATCATCGGATGATCCAAAGACGGTGAAACACTTATCTTAGTGCTCATCACCAGGGACAATCTCGATGCCATCACCGAGTACCCTTCCTACCTTAGCCGCTATTGATACAGCGAATGGCTAGAGATCAGGTAAGCTATTCAGCAATCCAAGTCAAGACATAAGCCGATTATCGAAGACATCATCAAAGATCTCATCAAAAGGATGTCCAGGTATGTCGCAGTCCCTGACAGACCCTCTCTGAAGAAAGGTGGAAGGAAGAAGAAAAAGCTCTCTAATCCTAATGATGGACCATTCCTAAGGAACGAACATGAAACAAGGTTCTTCTTAGATGAAATCCTGAAGGAACATGAGAGTATAGACATTGTTATGCTGAATCTTGACTTTCCAGATAAGGGTCCCTATACACCCAACACTGTGCACTTCAAACCTGAGTTAGGAGTTATATTCCTTGACTATGAAGGTGAAATAAGATTTCAAAGAATGTCTTAGCTACATCTACGTCCAATGGGTCATCTGTTTTATCTAATGCTCTGATAGATAATAGCATGCCAGAAAAAGTCATGGACCTGAAGATACGAAGAGAATGCCTACGTCAAAAGAACCTTGGTGAAAATGTACCTAGCTGCATAGATCTAAGTTTCCTAGATTAGTTTCTCTTTGTAATATTGTTCACAATTTTTTTAAATCTATTTACTATGTCTACTTTCAGTGGTTAATCTTCTAGTCTGTAAGTATTAGACATGTACTGAACTACTTGTAATATTTCCAATGATTATAATATAAGTGTTTCTTGTACTTCACTGAAAAAGATCCTTGAAAAAGTAAGAGGGACACAAGTCTATGAGTTCCAGTGTTAATTTTTTACATTCACTGACATTCTATAAGTCAATGAATAAGCTTTCAGTTTCAGTTTCTATCCTTGTAACTTTTCTTAAATGTGACTTAAGAAAATTCTACAAGTAAAGACTGACTCACTGAAAAAGATCCCAAAATAGTAAAAAAGGGACATGTACTTATATGTTACTTTTCCTTACTATTATTTGATAAGACAACTTTCTTTATGTTGTCTTGTTATCATCAAATAGGGGAAGACTATTGATCCTCTCTCTCGGTGATTTGATGATAATCCCTTTTGTTCTATACGAAGTATTTATGTTTATGTCTTTTCAGTTCGAGAAATCAGCACTGAGTCTGTTCAGTGATCGCTGAAGAACTTATATTGTAAAATTCAATAAACAACAGCGATACTTCAAAAAGACAACACTCACACCAAAGAACCTTCAGCAAATGTCGAAGACTAAAACTGAAGATTAGAGACTGGCGAGTACGTGATCTGAAGTGGTATTCAGTGATTACAAGTCAGTCTACATATGTGTGAAGACTGCCCAAGCCTCATCGAATGTTGAAGAGACCTTCAGGTTAGTCCAGCATTCAACAATCAAATGAAGCTTGCTAAGCACGATTGTTGTTGTCTTGTCCTTATACACACAAAGTGTTGGGTTCGAGTATGCGCGTTATTGTTGTATATCCGTCTGGAAAGTTGTAAATCAGAAAACTTATCGAGGCATGATAGGTTCTTTAATGTATTTGACGTCTTGTAGACCTGATATTATGTTCTCAACACATCTTTGTGCCAGATATCAGTCTAATCCAAATGAGTCGCATCTAAGTGCCGTTAAGCGCATTTTTCGATATCTCAAAGGGACTGCTAATCTTGGACTATGGTATCCCAAGGGTACTAGTTTTGAACTAACAGCTTATTCAGATGCAGACTATGCAGGCTGTATGTTGGATAGGAAAAGTACATCAGGACATCTACAGTTTTTGGGAAACAAGCTAGTCAGCTGGGCATCAAAGAAACAGAACTGCGTTTCCATTTCCACAGCCGAAGTAGAATATGTAGCTGCTGCAAGTTGTTGTTCTCAAGTGTTATGGATGCAGACACAGCTCAGAGACTACGGGTTCTATTTTAATAAAATTCCTATATACTGTGATTCCAAAAGTGTTATTTCTATTTCCTGTAATCCTGTTCAACACACTAAAACCAAGCATATAGATATTCGGTATCATTTTATTAAAGATCATGTAGAAAAAGAAACCATTGAACTGTATTTTGTAAATACATAATTTCAATTAGCTGACTTATTTACGAAAGTTTTAGATGAAAAACGCTTTAGCTTTCTTGTATCTAAGTTAGGTATGTTAAATTTGAAAATTTGAATTTTTATTAAAAACAGTTCAATTTTTTGAATTGTATTTAATTCAAATTCTTTTGGTCAATATCTGTATTTTTTAATACAAATCAGTGTTTCAATTTTTTCTATCTGATTTTAAATTTCTTGATCGTGGGRATCTATATTTKAGGGGGAGTGTGGATTTTTATCTGTGTTTTGAATAACTGATCATATTTTGAGGGGGAGTGAATTTTATCTGTATTGAACTAACAGCTTATATTTTTCTTACAGGTATTTTTAATATTATCTAATTTTTGAAATATGTAGAGTTTAGAAATATAAGTGTTTGGCCGATTTAGTTTAATCCGGACAACACTTGTCCGATTTATTGCAAATCCGGACAACACTTGTTCGATTTAGACTAATCCGGACAAAAGGGAATATGATAAACTCTTATCCGGATAAGGTTAGATATGTTATACAAGGGGTTGAGCGGATTAGTAAATCGTTTGTTTTAATTGACCGGATTCTAAATTCGCTTGTCTCGATTATTCTTTCAAGTCCTTAAATCGTTCATTTCTTGAGCGATTTAATCTTTCAATTGAGCGATTAAGTGTTCTTTGTTGAGCGATTTATACTTTAATCGATTGAACCTTGAGCGATTTATTCTTAAACCGGACAAGTCTTGAACAGTGTTCTTCTAAATCGCCTATGCCATGAGCAATTTATTGTCCGGATTATCACTTAGTTGATTCTTATTCCATAAATCGAACACCTCTTGACCTATTTATTCTAATCCAGACAACCCTTGAGCGGTTTAGAATTTGAACGGATTTTGACTTTGACTATAAATAATCGATCCATTTTTACTTTTCATTTTTTACTTTCACTCTCTACATTGTTCATCGTCTCTGGTCGTAATCTCTGGTTTATCGCTCAAGATTTTTAATTCTTCAAATCTGCTTCATCCCCATTCTACTCTTATTAAGGTTTCCATTTGATTCATTCTTGTCGACTATAATACCTTGACTATATTAATTTGATGGACAAATTTGGACTGATTGGACTGTTTTACCATTAATGGTGAATCGAACTTTGTTGAATCGAAATCGTACCTTAATATGCTTAATATCCAAATAAAACAGGTTAATCAAACTGAATCGTCTCTAATAAAACAGGTTTTCATGTTAATAATTGGTTCAATTTCATTGTTTTAGTAAATTTTTTGGATTAGGGTCCGATTTTTAGTATTTTTTAGACTTTGGTTTTGACCGGATTTCTCACCGGAGAAGGTGACAGGAGAAAACTCCGATCAACCTTAATCCGGTTGAGTTTGTCCGGATTAAATGTTTTGAGTTAGAATTTTTTTTTTACTTCTTTGTTGACCGGATATGTAATCCGGTTACCTTTTTTAATTTCTTTTGGTATTTTTTTTGTTTGTATTATTATTTTTTTTTGAATAGTTGAGTATAATTTTTTTTTAGAATTGTTTTAGTTTTATTTTGTGTTTAAATTTTTTTTAGTTAAATTCTTTTTTAGTGTTAGTATTTTTTTTTACAAATTTTTTTAGTATTTTTTTTAATTCAATTTTTTGATTTCAAATTTTTTTAGTCTTATTTTTGTTTTACTTTCACTATTTGAACTGATTGAAAGATATGGGTTCTAATATGTTTACATTTTTTATAGGTTAATGGCGAACACACAACATCAATCTGACGAGGAATCTCACGTTCCCTCGGTCAGATCTGATAACATTCAAAACCCTCCACAACCATCTAACCAACCCATACCTGCCGAAACCCTGTTTTCCCAATTCAAATATCTTGACATAAAGTCAAACAACCATTCTTTTTCTTTTGATATGCCAGCCGAATATCATATTATACCCGAAATTCTGAGAGGACACCCTATAGCCTACTCCCTGTCAGCCAATACACCTGTTCCAATGGTGTATTTACAACAGTTTTGGAGTACTCTTACTCTGGCAAAAGACGACGACACTTTTTATTTTGAAGGAGCAGTCGATGAATATGTCAGCCATCTGACATTAAAACAATTAAGAAGGATTCTATGTCTCCCAGGACCAGGCTCTACCGGATACGAACAGTTTGTAACAGACGACCAACTGTGCCTCGACATCAAAAGGTTAGGATACTCGGCAGAGTTGACTAACCCGTCACAGTTCAAAAGACGTTTTCTGCCATCTATCTGGCATCTGCTGTTCTCCATTCTGAATAGATGTCTGACATCCAAGACTGCGGGAATAGATACATGCAGCAGTTCTTTCCTTAAATTCTTTCATGGGATAGTCTTTTCTCGCAATTATGACTATGCCCTGGTTATCTGGAATGAACTGGTGGAGCTCATGAACGCCAAGAGATTTCCTTCAAAAGCCAGAAAATTCGTGCCCTTCCAGAGATTTCTACATCTTTTCATTAAGGCGATGATGAATGTGAATGAAGACATCCCGGCCAGATTCAATGCTGAAATAGGGCCGACATTCGTCATGTCTAGAATTCGGCAGCATACTGAAGTTGAAGACTTGGATTCTATAATGGAGATACCACCAGAGCTTTTTGCCTTGGCTGATCAGACTGCTCAGTGTGTGATAGACTATAGAAGAGTGATAGATCCTATAGTTCAACCAGAACTGGTTGAACTTACCCCGGGATCATCCCATGCCTCAGCTGAAAGAGAGGTGTTAGTTGTAGAAGAGAGAGTTCAAGAACAGGGGTTACCTGAACAGGGTAGTGTGCTGAGAGAAAATGAAATAGAGATGGGTGAACAGGAGGGGGGAGCGTCTGATCAGCAAAGTACTTCAACTGATAGTACTTCCACAACTTCTTCAAGTTCGAAAGATACTGAAACCGACAACCAGGCAGCTCTTGATGATCATGATGGAGATGATGATAATGATGATGATAATGATGATGATGGTGCTGACGACCATGCTCAAACCATCCCTTCACGGAATATTCCAGTCGGAGCATTGGTTGATGATATTAATGACATCTTTCCAGAATTTCCTGCTCAACAGACTTGTCCAAGTCTACATTCAATATCGTTTTATGTTGAATAATATGGACCAACATATGATGAATATGACCGTATTCTACAAGGCGTTTCAATTGGAGAAGGAGATGAGGGAGAATCAGTTGAAAATGAAGAGAGGATGAGTGAGGGTGTGAGTGGAGCACAAAATGAAAATCAAGCTCCTTACCTATTTGATACACATAGCCGGGCACCCACTCTACTATCGACATTCATTCGTTGAATATTGGTATTGAACAAGACATAGCTAGCCCAGCTATGCAAATGCACACCCAACCTATCTAC
The DNA here is from genome assembly GCF_001531365.2 of Cynara cardunculus var. scolymus. Taxonomy (NCBI): domain Eukaryota; kingdom Viridiplantae; phylum Streptophyta; class Magnoliopsida; order Asterales; family Asteraceae; genus Cynara; species Cynara cardunculus. The sequence goes on along the minus strand of NC_037544.1, from coordinate 26,116,021 downwards.
TCAACTGGTTCTCAACAACAAGTTGTTTCACTTCATCACGGGGATGAAGCACATATGCTAACTACTTCTCATTCGGAGAATGTAGCTATTGAAACAAGTAGGCCGCTGCCCCAGCCTACGACTTCGATTATGTGCACCTCGAGTATAGAGCCGATACACATAGGTACACATGAGTCGCGAGCATCTGTTGCTCCAGTTGCAGTTCTTAGTGAACTTGTCGGAACGACCAAAGTGATGTCGATTGACATTTCAAAAGGACCGGTCAGAAGTCCTACCAGTGTGCTCGTCGGTTTATTCAACCTTAGATTTCAACACAAAAATAGAACTCGGTGCAAGTATACACCTTGAACTACTGTTGTCTTGTAACAAGTAATAATGGTATAAGTACCAGATATCGTTTCCACAGAGATAGCTTGTAAAGTTATTTCAAAAGTCCAGTTTATAAAAACTAGTAGGCAAGTGTTCGGATCTATTATGACATAGCCATTTGATGGAAGGTAAGGGTCAATTTTATTATTTCCTTTTCGTTTGTTTCGAGAAATATATGATGCCTGAGAGGTTAATGGGGACGGACTGTTCAAATCACGAATTGACGCGAAATCCAGGATTTTTGGAAATCCCATATAGATTATGATTTGATTAAATTATTTCGTGGATTGGATTTCCGATTTGAGCTATCGACGAATATGCAAGCATCCATTCGTTGGCGAAACGAGGGATTTGATTTATCTAAAATTGGGTGGTTTGATTAACAACTAAGGAAAATATCAATCTTAAAAAGAAGCACA
>NC_037544.1:26109502-26115088 GCF_001531365.2 Cynara cardunculus var. scolymus | reverse complement strand
TCAACGTGCTATCGATACGATATCATTTATGTTAGACGTCGTGAATCCTAGCACAACACAGTGTTACCATCCTACACCGTAGGAGTATTGCATTTGTCAGACACTAAAGCTATTTATAGCATTCTCCTATTACCTCAGGTTTTGAAAGTCAATACATTTTTATACACAAAATTAGTTGTCAATTAATTTTAATGTAATCATCAAATGAAATATTAAGCACCTGAAATAAATAGTAGACGATAATGCTAATAAGACACCTTTGTACTTTCACATCGGTTTTGGTCTTAATTTCCCATTACACCCCAAGCTAAGGCGTTAGCCCATTATCGCTCGGTTTCTTCTCTCGAAGGATGTAAGGACTGAAAAAAAATAACTGATACGGAAAAGTAAATTGCAGAAAGTAAATTACAAGAAATGGAAATACTGGAATTTAAAGTACTGGAAATTAAATGACAGAAATATAAATGACTGAAAGTAAATTGCTGGAAATTAAATGACAGGAATATAAATGACAGAAATGTAAATTGCAGTAAAGTAAAGACTAAAATGTAAAGGACTGAAATTAAATTATCAATAACTAAATATTATTAATTAATATTAATCTAAGACATGATGTATGACAAGTACTTGATGAGATGGAGAAATGACTAATGAAAATCTTGGAAGAAGAGTTTGACTTTGAAGAAAACTTGGAAGACAAGTAACAAAACTTGCAACACAAGTTTCGTTACAAAGACCGAAAAGGTTACTTGCAAACTCTTAAAAACAAATTATTCAGTCTACGTAAATTAGTCGTGAGCCACAAAGGATGAGATCCAATGTCAAGCAACAACGATCGACTAATTCGTAACTCGTAACAAAAGTCAGAAAATGTAACGTAACTTGGAAATAAATACAGAAATGAGATGAAGATTAAATACGAGTACTTGTATTAAACTAGAAAATGTAATCACAACTTCACTTCATAAAAATCGGTTCTTGATTGGAAACAAGAAAATCGAAAGTATGAAACCAAAAGTAATATTCTAGAGAGCAATTAACACAAAGATCATAAGTGTTAAATGGTAGAAAGCATGAAAAAGTGTATTAAAAACCAAGCCTTAAATGGGCTTTGACTGGGCCCAAGGTCGTTGACCACGCATCCACTAAGGAGCAGCCCAAGAATTCTCGGCCCAGGCAAAAGTGCAGCTCACGGACAGGTACTACAGGATTCTGCCACACTTGGTCCTATAGGACTGCTGCAGGATTTGCCCAAAAATCATCAAAAACCTACATAAACAAGGAATTAACATTAGATATGATATATTATCAATAATATATGAAAATGGCATAAAAAGACTCAACTAAGACACTAATGGGCAAATAAAACGAAGGAAAATGGTTAAGAAAATGATGTAATAAGGTTAATAAATTAACACTTATCACCCCCCCAAACTTGAATTGTTGTTTGTCAAACAACAGAAAATGACAAATTAAAAGACTCAAATTTTTAATAAACTAAAAAAAATGAGATATGCGTATTTTTGAAATTTTTTGAATGAAAGTGTTATACTCTTGACTTGATGCTTGATATTCATAGCCCTTCATAAACCTAGCTCCCCCAAACTTCAGTCTTTCATATTGCCAAACCATAAGCTAGCCTATATTTCTTTTGCTATACTAGATTCAACAGATAGTTTGGGACTTTGAATTGGGTTTTGCATTTGGCTTTTTCTTTTCAATGCATGCCTTTTACCTCATCTCACTTTTTCACTCCATAGCACAATTTTACTGCTATGCATCTCATATTGAGGTATGTTTGGACACTTTGATCCTTTTCAACATTTTGGTGTACTTTGACACTCTTTTGTATGCACAAGACATGGAACTTTGTTCCTTTGTTTGTCTTTTGGTCTTAATGCATATGTTTCATGAACTCTCTATAGTGTTTGGTGCTTTTTAGGATCCTCCCCCAAACTTAAGAGAAACAATGTCCTCATTGTGTGTGTAAGAAGGCTACAAATTAGCCAAATTGAAATGAAGGCCCAATTGAATCAAGTTCAAGCTTTGGAAATGGTTGGCTAGTTCTAGAGGCTTAATTTAAGACAAAGATGGTTAAACTGTGGATTATTGTGGCTATGGCATCAATTCAAGCATTTGTACAACAAATTCATTTATTTATTCTATTTTTTGTGCATAAATGGCTAAAAGAAAAATGCTACTTAAAATCAGTACCCAAAATCCTAAAATGAAACAGAAAAGCAAAGATGATTAATACAAGTGTAATTGATTATCTTTAAAAGCAAAAAGAATAAAAAAATAATTGAAACAGAAAAGCAAAGATGAGAAGTCACAAGTGTGACTTGGTCATCTTGTGAAAATAAGATTTACTAAAATACTCAAAGCAAGGACTTAAACAAAATCAACAATCCAACTCTAAGTCAAATTGACCATAGAGTCAGGATGTGGTACCAAGGTTGAGTTTCAAACTAAGAAGACAGTCAACCAGAGGACTGTATTATCATAGGACATGGTAATATTAGGCCAAACAATGGGATTGCCATTATTTTTCCATGAAAATACCAAATGGAGCCAGACAATGGGATTGCCATTGTCTTCTTATGATTCAACTTGCATAGGGAGATTAAATTGAATGCATTTAAGCATGGTTCTCCCTTAAAACAGTCATACCAGATGTGCATACAGCAACCTAACAGAAGTAAAACAGCAAAGATAAAGCATAACCAATATTATATGATATCCTAAAAACAACAAATATCCTCAATTGAGGCAGAAGGAAAAAATAGAACCATCAATAGATATGCAAATCATACCCTTAGACTATGATATGTCTGAAATAGCTAAAAACAATAAATAGAATGTATGAGTATGACTGTCTTAATCTTAAAACAGCAAACATGCTCAAGAAATTCTAAAACAGCAAACATGCTCAAGAAATTCTAAAACAGCAAAAGGAAACGCATGGGCAGCAATGCATAACACTTAAAACAGCAAATTGCCTAAAATGTGGCAAAGAGAAAATAAAATCATCCTAAGACAGGCAGGCCTTGCTTTAGATGATGTAAGACAACCAAGAGATTAAACAAAACTTTAAAGTGATACTAAAAAACAGCAAATTGAAATCAGCAGATAACTTATGCATTTAAACAACAAAATGAAACTAAGATGTTGCCTAAAACAACAAAACAAAGGACAGCAGCCAAAAACAGCAGAGTCAAGATTCAAAACAAACAGAGTATGCTAAACATGATATGGTCAAAACAGAAAATAAAATACATGAGAAGGACTGCATCAAAGTTAAAACAGCAAATAGGTTTAAATGAAAACAAGAAGTTTAAACAGCAAAATCAAGTCAACATCTAACCTTAAAAAACAGCAAATTTGAATATCAAACCATATGCACAAAAACAGCAAAACAACATATGCTTAAGGCAGCAAAGTAGATACTAAACTTACTAAATGATCATGCATAGCTAAAATAAAAGTATGTATAAGGGTTAGGAAGTTAGAACCTGTCCTACTCAGACTGAGTAGGAGAGTCTGAATGCTGCAAGAGGATGGACATAGGTGGAGGTGGGAGCTTGACTGCACTCTTTGATTTCCCATGCTTGGCAGCAGCTCTGAGCATCCTCTCCTTCTGCATCTTGTACTCAACCCATTGCATTCTCTCTTTCTTTAAGATGTCCACCTCCTTCTTCAAATCATCTACCCTCTTCATCAGCTTGTGGCTTCTTTAGTGTGTTGGCATGATCCTCCATTGCCTTCAACAATTTAGCCTTTAGGGCTGCCATGGAAGAAGTAGGTGCATTTGGTTGTACCTTTGCATTCACCCTCATCAATCTATCAAAAATTTTCTTATCTATGGAGGTCTTCTCCATAGACATCACATCTTTGGGCAAGGCTAGGACTTGGGCCTTTTGCATAAGCCTCTGTATCAAGGAAGGATAGAGCAACTTGCCATTTGTCCTCTCTACACATGCCTTGATGTTGGAGCATATCATCCTCCCAACATCAAATGGCCTAGCCTCTAAGATACAATAGAGGATCAAAACTCTTTCTAGGAACATATTTATGTCATGGCTAGTAGGGTGAATGGTGTGCCTAATAAAATAAAACCATAAATTGGCTTCAGGCTTCAAATATTGGGTTTTTAGAAGCCTAGCCCTACCCTTGAAACTCCAAACAGCCCCTTCCTTRGCTATCCTAGCTAARATCAAATCAAACTCYTYATCAGWRYAYYCARYWRTYAACCTATCTAGCTCAGAGTATGAAGGTGGKATGAGCTCTAGTAGGTCATTTATGGCATTGGGTGAATATGAAACAGGGGTCTTTCTCACTCTTAAGTCTACCCCATCAGTGACTGCTACCTTAGTGTAAAACTCCCTAACCCAACTAAGTATTGGTTAGGTGTGTCACACAGAATCTCCCATCCCAAAGAATCTATTGTGGCCTCGATGGAAGGATTGGCCAATAATAGTTGTTGTGAAAAACCCTTTTGCACCACCCCTACTTTCTCAGAAAATTGTAAGTAAGTTTTTCTTGCTAAGGGTGTACTAAACAAGTGCTTGGGTTTCAAAAATATACCTGGCCCTTCCTCAAATTATTGCTCTGGCCTCTTTCTTCTTCTTGATGCCCTTTCCTCAGCCTCTGATCTCTCACTGTCCTCTCTCCATCTCTTTGAACTCCTTGTTTCAACTCTACTCATTTTTCTCTTCCTTGCCACTTTCTTTCTCAAACTAGCCCCAGTATCAACCTTCTCCCTTTCTTGCTCAACATGTGGACTGCTATGCTCAGGGCTATGATGAGTAAAATATGCACCCTCATAATAGTCATGGGTCCCAGAGTGTATAGGGCTAGTGGGTTGGTTTGGACTAGGAATGTATGGTTGAGTGGAGTGGGATGATGGTGGTGGTGTCTGAGTGATAGGGGTGTTTTGTGGATCAGATGGGAGTTCATTATGTTCAAAGGGTGTAAAGCTGGGATTAGTGGGTGAGAGACCTAAGACAAAGTCTAGTTATTGGATGGACACAATAGGTGGCAAAGGGATAATATGTTCAGTAGGTGTAGATGGTGTGTTTGTGGGCTTGATTGGTGAAGGTATTGGGCTTGTAGTGGCTGTTTCAACAAGGGATGGTCTAGAAAATGTTTGGGTAGTGGCTGGATGGTCAATTATGGTAGGTTCAACAGTGGATGATGAAATAGGAATAGAGGTAAAATGTGGTGAGTCCATGAAATTGAATTCAGTGGGTATGTCTCTAGTGATAGTGGGTGCATGGATGGTGGTAACAGGTGGTTGGACAAAGGATGGATCACACTCTGGTTCCCTCCTAATCATCCTATCCATGGCTGCCAAAGCAGCACTAACAGAATGCTTAAGGATGAATTTCCCTTTTTAGGTGCTTGGGCAGCCATAGAAGACTGAGTGTGGACCATAGATATGGTAGGTGCACAAGTTGCTGACCTTAGTGGTCGGTTATATTTCACACCTTCAGACTAATGAAATTGGGCCAAAAAGCAAGTATACAATACGGCCCAACGTCGCCATTCCAAGTAATAAGTGGTACAAGTACCGGATTATCGTCCACA
>NC_037544.1:26068093-26107502 GCF_001531365.2 Cynara cardunculus var. scolymus | reverse complement strand
CATTTTCTAAAACACATAGCCCCTATGGGACTTTTGTTGTGTTTTGAATACCCTTTGCGTGATAAGGAGTCAATTTAGAGCTTTGCTCTTTTGTATTGACTTTGTGTCCTTGTGTAAAGTCTTCCCCCAAACTTGAATATGACAATGTCCTCATTGGTGTTTCGTGGGGTAATATTGTGTTTAAAGGGTGCAAATGGCTAGCATGAGTGTAGAAAAGATGGCCTATGTCATTTCCGTAAGGTGATTGTGAGAGCAAAGTGTTGTCCCAAAAATGGTGTTGCTAGTTCTAGTCAAAAACAAAGTACCATGATCAAATGATAAACAATCACTAAAATTATTCGGGCTATGATCTCATGTGTTAACAGGTCTCAAGTGAAATGATCATGCGTAAAAATAAGACTATAAATTATAAAAAACTATTCCCGATGCAAAAAAAATTAAAATATGAAGCTAAAGTGGGGTGGTAGAACCTGTCCTACTCCGAAGGAGTAGGCTGTGTGCTCCGGGCAGCCACGGATGCCATTCGTGTCCTCAGTCTTTTTGCCTCCGTCTTGTACTTGCTCAACTTTTGCTGCATCTTCGTTAACTTGCCAGCTACCTCAGTCTCCAATCCGTCTTTCAACTTCTCGAATCGCTTCTTCATTCTCTTCTCGCTGGCCTTTAACCTCTTGTTGAAATCAGCATGCATTGCCTCAATCTTCTCCATCAGCTCGGCGTTTTGCTCGATCAATAGATCCATCATGCTACCATTCAGTTCTACTATCTCCTCCATAGTTCGATTCAAATCCGGTCCATCTCTGCCTCTCTCACTCCGCTCTCGTAGTCTTGACACAGCTTTTATATCAATCGTCCATTTTTCTTCACACTCCTTAATGATCAAGTCATCAGTAAACTCCGGAACACCCGCTTGCATCAGCAATTTGTGGATTAGACCTGGGAAAAACAACTTCCCTTGCCTTCTTTTAGCGCAGTAAAGAATGGCMTTTTCCACGAYATCCCCCACATTTATTGACTTACCCGTGAGCACACAATATAACAGAATGATCCGATCGAYCGAAACGGAGCTATCGTGGGTAGTGGGGTTGAGGGAGTACCGAATGAAGTTCATCCAGACGTTTGCATCGGGCTTTAAATTTGAAGCCCGATAGGTTCGTAGCATGTAATTAGCGTGGTTGTTCCACCCCGTCCCGACCTTTCCTAATTCTCTACCGATCTCCTCTAGCAGGGCAAACGAGGCTGTTTGAGAGAGGGTTTCAAAGTCTGTTGTGGCCGGGGGTGATAGACCCAAAAGCTGATTGAATGACGTGGCTGAAGTATTCACTTTAACACCCCGGACTTTGAGATTAGTGGTGCTAAAAATAAAGGCCTCCGCGTAAAACTCTCGAATCAAAGATAGATTAAATGAACTCTTCACCTCACACAATGCCTGCCATCCTTGCTTATCGATCACCTCTCGAATGAAACTAAACTCATCGACACTCCTCCTATCGAACCCTTTATCCGGTAAAATCTGTTTGTTTTTNCTGTGAAGAGACGCCAGAGCCTCTGTGAAGAGACACTAGAGCCTCTATAAAGAGACACTAGAGCCTCTGTGAAGAGACAACAGAGCCTCTGTAGCTGTCACCAGAGCCTCTGTAGCTGTCACCAGAGCCTCTGTAGCTGTCACCAGAGCCTCTGTGTTAGTACAGACCAGAGCCTCTGGTTGTTCTATCATCTGGTCTTTTAGACGACCTCTTCAGGATCCTAATCTGGATAAGGCTAACCCTAAAAGACTTAGTTTTTAAATAAAGATCCCGTAATAAGGTTCTAACCTGGAAATCCAAAAGTGCAGAGTTGTTACACGTACACATCATCACGATTCATATCATGCTAAAATATATTTGTACTTAGGTATGCATCCCAGTGAAACCTCATGAAAACTCACCTGATTGCGTATAGATTTACTATTGATCGCTCTTGACCAAATGCCTACACATTTCATACCATAACATCTCATTAACGTCTTAACTTCTCAAAAAGTCAACAAAAGTCAACTATTGTCATTCTGACCCAACCTAAAGTCAAACTTCGTATCCGAGCATCTTAATATGCCTCAAACAACTCTATTTGGCCCATCATTAATATCCACATGGGTCAAACGTGCCAAAAGTCAATCCTTGGTCAAATCGGTCAACCCCGGCTAAATTTAGTCAAACCCCATGACTAAAACTCGACAACGGCTTAAAACATCAAAATACACATTTATGATCTTATAAACCAAACCCTCAAATTTAAAGCATCTCTATAATTGATTAACTCGGAAATACGATACTTTAATCTCAATATTAAATTATCAAAATAATTTAAGAAACCTCTCAGTACTATGTCTGATAACAACTCTTAACGTCGATTTATCCTTTTAACAACTAAATGAAACCTATGTTTCATATTAAGATGTCTTAGACAACTGATAAAATCAAATTCCGACAACTAAGAGAACATTTATTAAATTATTAATCAATTTAATAAACCACTTAGGAAAAGATTAAATAATCACTATTAATTCTCTAAAATAAATTAATATGTTAATTAAATAACATACTATTTTTTTTAAAATTAAATTAATTAAACAATATAACTTATACAATATAATAAAATGGAATAGTATACTAATTGGTTAGATTTGACATGGTTAAATTAATTATGTAAATACAACCAAAATGTTACATGGACTAAATCTTAAGTCCATAGGATAAAACAACCCATAATACAAGTAAAGCCCAAAAAAAGGGCCCAGATGGCCACATCAAGCCCATATGGCTCCTACAATCCCCCAACAGCACCGGCGACCGGAAAACGGTCCCTTGCCCTCGATTCTTCATTGTTTTCGATGATTCTTTTTCTTAAAACTCTGGAAAATGATTTTCCTTAACCATAAAAACAAAAATCAACGAAAACCATCAAGTATTGAGTCTCATACGCTCGTTTAAAGCTATGGTCTTAAAACCACTCGAAAATCAGTAAAAAACTCAAAATCGAACATTCAAAACTAAAATCTGAGACGTAAGGCTACTAAGGTTTCATAGAGGACCTAAAAACGAAGTCATCCATATAAAGAACTCGAAATTTGGTTGAGTATTTTACCTCCAATCGTCAATAAACGGAGCTTTTCGAACCTGAACTTCAACCTCCGATTTCTCTTTCGAAACTCGACGAAAGTTCGGTTTTCTTGAAACAAAAGTGTAGAGAAAAGTGTTATCTACATATATCTGTATTTTTTTGTCTTAATAGTTGAAAATTCAGACTAATAGAAAGCTTCAAATGAGTTGTCGTTTTCAAGTTTCTGAAAAATTTCAGATCTAGTGTTGTTAGACCCCATAAGTGTTATGCATGAAGTAATGAAGACAAACAAGTGATGAAGAACCAGAAGACCGATGGAAGACTTCAAGGAAAAATAACTAAGTCTGAAGAACAACCATAGGGTCGATGAACTGACCAGAGATACGATGGAAAGTGCATCTCCATAACCCCGATGGACACTAACACTTGAAGTTTCATTCACCAGTTCAACCAGAGGCAAACAAAGAAGATATGAAGATAAGGTTGAATGCATATCTCATAGAAGATAGCTGGAGATAATCATTCAACAGCTGGATTTTACAAAGTTTATCTCGTTTTAATGTTTATCCATGTTATAGATAAGCTTTATCTGTTAGTAGAAGATTAGCTAAATAGTCTCGCTAGATAGTTATCTTCTAATTAGCCTACTAGTATAAATAGGTGATTAGGCCTATTGTAATCAACGAAGCTTTTACGTTTTTACATTATTATTGAAAAAACTGAAATCTTTGGCACTCAAGATTGTTATTTGAATGTTTATGCATTGTTCTTGAGTGTTCACCATTTTTGTTCATTAAAACACTATAATTTGGTTATTCTTAACTTGATTATTAGTGTTATTGAGAGTTCTGGGATCAACAATTGGTATCAGAGCCAATTGATTGTTTTTCAAATCAAACAATCATCAAAAATCTCTCAATTCGAGTTTTTCACAAAATATCTTCTCTAAAACGTAAATTTTCTCTCTTCAAAAATCTTAATGGCCAACTGGAATTCCGCCTATAGTGTTGGTTCCCTCACCAAACCTCCAACTCTTCAAAGAGAAGAGTACCCACAATGGAAGATACGAATGGTGAATTTTCTAGAAGGGATGGACAGAAACCTTCTAAGATCTATCATGGAGGGTCCCTATGTTCCACATACTCTTGTTCCAAGAGTCCCAAGAACAAATACCACAACAGAAATTCCTGCCTACTACATGCCCAAGGATGAGAAGAATTGGGATGAAGACGACATAGAGCGGGTTGAAACCGGCAAAAAGGCCAAAAGACTGATAATTATGGCCATACCAAATGAAATCTTCCAATCCCTTGATGCATGTTACACAGCCAAGGAACTATGGGATGAGCTGGCAAGCCAATTGGAAGGAGGGGCAAAAACGAAGAAAAATCATAGAGCTCAATGTCTCAACGAATACATCAACTTCAAGGCTCTTCCTGATGAACCAATTCAGAAGACATACGATCGTTTCAACACATTGATTAATCAATGTCGTCGAAACGATATCTTCAGAACGACTGAAGAAAACAATGTTTTGTTCCTTAAAAGTCTCGGCGATGAATGGACACAGCTGTCGATGTCCCTTCAAGCAAATCAGGACTTAGACGGCTGGTCACTCCATGATGTATACGGAACGCTTGCTGCACAAGAGAACGACATCATGAAGAAAAAGGTGTCCATCGGTGGACCCCTAGCTCTAGCAGCTGAAGAAAAGGAAGTTTCAAGGACCTCCACCAGAGACCACAAGAAGAAAGGAAAGAAAGCACGGGTGGTGGAATCAGAATCTGAAGATGAAACATCTGAATCAGATGATGATATCAAAGCCTTTACTAAGTCTCTGGCCTTGATTACAAAGCAGTTCCAGAAAAAGTTCATCAAGAAACCCTATGAACGAAGAGAGTTCAAGAGGGAAAGATAACAGCCATCCTATGAAAGGAAGCCATCTAAATTTCATCAGAGGGAAGACAGAAGAGATGGAAGAGAAGAGCGAGAAGAAAGAAGAGAAGATAGACGAGAGGAGAAGAAAGAGGACAAAGATGGAAGGAAAAATGACCTCTGCTGCTTCAAGTGCGGAAAAATCGGTCATTTTTCCAAAGAATGCAGAGGACGACTAGCAAAGGATGTTGACTATTACAAGAATAAATACAAATACAATCCTAGAGAGCGAAGCCTGATGGCTGAGAAAGAAAACTGGGTGTCTGATTCTTCATCCGATGAAGAAGACAAAGCACTCGTCTGTCTAATGGCCACGTCCAATACAGAATCTGCCTCTGACAATGATGACCAGGTATGTGAGTCTACTTTCAATAAAACCAACTCGACTCCATCTGAGCTAGAGTTAACGGTAATTAAGCTTTCAAAGGACTTTTTAAAATTAAAAGAAAAATTAAATTTTGAAAATTTTGAAAGACTTAAAGCGGAAAAAGAAGTCAGTTTCTACAAAAGAGAGATTGATCTTCTAACCGAAGAAAAGGCTGATCTGATGAAAGAAAAGACTCGCATCGCYGCCCTTAAAAAATCAGAGGAAAAAAAACTTCTGGAAATAAACAAGCGAGTAACCAAAGACTTAGAAAAGAAAACTAAGGCCTTAAAAGAATCTGAGGCAGAGAGACTCAACTTAGTAGCTCTCAAAGATTTCTTTCAAAAAGAAAGGGAGATTCTTCATCAAAAGCTTCAAACCAATGAACTTCTGATGAAGAAATACAAGGATGCCCAAGATGTGTATGAAAACTTAAATGGTCAAACGGACACTCAAGGGATTGGATTCAATAAATTAAACTCCTTCATCGATTCAAAGAAATCCACCCTTGAATCCACTTTCAAACTTGGATGCATTCAGAAACCCGACTTTATCTCGAAACCAAAAGCGAATTTTAAAAGAGTTAAAGTCGATGGAAAAACTATCGTTTTAAGACAAGATTTTGAAAATGTGGTGTACGAGAGCAGTACATGTAAGAATTCTAATGAAAGGAATGACACCTCCAAATCAGAAACCGATGGAAACTCTATGGTCAAACCAGAGTCTCTGGTCGTCAATTCCACTTCATCAGCAAATACTGTTGATGAAAAGGAGAATCCTACTGAGGAACCATCAGCTGATGAATCGATGAACCATCCAAGTAAAACTAAAAGTTCAACTAAGTCAGAATCGATGGAACCTCAAGCAGATCACTCTGAAGCATCAACCTCTGAACCCACATCTCCCACAAACATCCATGCTAATTTTGATTTCTATAAATCAGCAAGAGACTTTCTAGATTCCGAATTTGAAGAAGAGATAGTCTGTGAATCACCAATGATCATTGAGAATAAAAAGCCTCAAAACTTCAAACCCCCAATAAAATCTGGTATTTCTCCATCGATGAAATCTTCGGACAAAGGAAAAGAAAAACTAAGAAACATAAAATCTGCCAACGATAACTCAAAAGGCTCTAGTATATCTTCTAAGTTCATTAACTTTACTCGTGAGCAAAAACAGAAGTGGCCTGCCTCTGAGAAAACTAACCACCACTTTTCCTCTAGTCCAGATGAAGAAGTGCAGTCTTTCATCAGGAGAAAAGAAGTAAAGACAAAGACCCCTTCAAATAAAAAATCTGAACTAGATAGGAAGTTTGTAAAAACAACCGATGCTAGGACAGGATTTACATCTCCTGCATTTACCTCTTTGTTTTCAACGAATAAAAAGAAAGTTAGACATTCTTGTCCAAATTATAATTGTCAATGTTTAGCTCTTTTACAAAACTTGAGGAAACACATGTTGACACATCGTTGCATATTCTCCCAACACGTTTATCGTTATAAAGTTAAAACCAATGAAAACGTGAAAAAGCCCAAGTCCAAGGGCAAGAGAAATGCTAATAAACCCAAGCCTGCAAAGGCTAAGGGCGATGAAAAGAGAGTGGTATCTCCTACTAACAAACGTGGACCCATTAAGAAATGGGTACCTAAAACCCCTTAATTTGTCTTTCAAGACCAGCACGTGCGACCATGGTACATGGATTCAGGTTGCTCCAGGAACATGACTAGTGACAAAAGTCAGCTGACCTCCTTCATCGAAAAATCTGGAGGCTCTGTCACTTTTGGAGACAACAACAAAGGAACCATTAAGGGATACAGAACTCTCATCAAAGGCAACATCTCCATCAGCAAAGTGGCTTATGTTGAAGGTTTGAAGCACAACTTACTAAGCATAAGCCAGTTCTGCGACAAGGGTCTTGAAGTCAGGTTCTGCAAAGGTTTCTGTATCATAGAAACAAAGCCCGGTCAAACCATTATCAAGGCCAAGAGAGAAGGGAATCTCTATCTTCTGGATTTTCAATCCTCTAAGGGACAAGACACCCTTTGCCTTGTAACCCATAAGAGCGATGAAAATTGGCTATGGCACCAGAAGTTCTCACACCTGAATTTTGATGTCTTAAGAAAACTAGCCAAACAGAAGCTGGTCAAGGGGATTCCTGATCTCAACTTTGAAAAAGATCATCTATGCTCAGCCTGTGAAATGGGAAAGCTAAAACGGGCCTCTCACCAAACAAAATCAGAAACCTCAGCACCAAGCCCTTGGATATGATCCATATTGATCTCTGTGGGCCCATATCTACACAAAAGCCTCTCAGGAAAGAAGTACATATTGGTACTTGTTGATGAATACTCCAGATACACCTGGGTTGAGTTTGTGAAGAAGAAATCAGATGTTCCTGACTTACTCATTGGGGTGATGAAAAGAATACAAGTCCTTCTACAACTAAAACTCATTAAAGTTAGAAGCGACAATGGAACTGAATTCAAAAATGACAGAATTGATGAATACCTCATCAATGAAGGCATCATACAAAACTTTCAGTAGCCAAAACCCCACAACAGAATGGAGTGGTAGAACGAAGAAACAGAACCCTTGTGGAAGTAGCAAGGACCATGCTTGCTTCATCGGAGTTACCCATTACCTTCTGGGCTGAAGCAATTTCTACTGTATGCTTCACCCAGAATCGATCCATCATCAACAAAAGGCACCAGAGGACACCCTATGAGCTCATCAATTAGAAAAGACCAAATGTCAAGTATTTCTATGTCTTTGGGTGTAAATGCTTTGTACTCAATGATTGGGAATATATATATATATATATATATATATATATATTTTTTGTAAGGGTGTCCGGGCCAAAGCCCGACTAATCCCCGACAATTTTGGAGGCTAAACATGGCCCCACTTAAATGTCGCCAACACTCCCCTCCCAGGGCTCGAACTTGGGTTCATGACTATGTCATGCCCATGCCTTTACCACTAGGCTGGAATATCTTGGCAAGTTTGACAAGAAAGCTGATGAAGAGATCTTTCTGGGATACTCTCAAACCACAAAAGCCTACAGAGTCTACATCAAAAGGACAAGAATTGTAATAGAAAGCATCAATGTATCCTTTGATGACTCCACATACATGACTTCTGGACACAACAGTTCAGGACTCGGACTTCAAAGAAGAGCATTTGATTCATCACTCGGCAAACCCAATGAATCAGAGTTAGCTCAATTATTTAAAGACATCTTCGAAGAAGAAGTAATCTCTGGACATGCACCTACTGCAAAATCCACTTCCAGAACCGATGAAGAACATGAAGTCTCCAATGCTAAAGGTACAACTCTTACTGAAACTCATGTTACTTCMCCTTCTACTTCTTCTGTGTCTTCAGATCAAGAACAAGAACCAGAGTCTAACTTTGGAGATGATCTTTTCGAGGGGGAGCAAACAGTTCCATCAGTCGATGAAGAACTGCATCCTGTTGCTCCAAAACCCCAGTCAAGCACCAAGTGGACGAAAGACCACCCACATCACCAAATCATTGGTGATCCAACATCTGGTGTAAAGACGAGATCAGCAACAGCCAATGAATGTCTCTTCGCCATTTTCTTAGCATGATAGAACCAAAGAAAATTTCTGAAGCCCTACAAGATCCAAACTGGATAGACGCAATGCAAGAAGAGCTACTACAGTTTGAGAGAAATAAGGTATGGTCCCTTATGCCTCTACCCAAAGGAAAGACGACCATAGGAACCAAATAGGTCTTCCGAAACAAGAAGAACGAAGATGGCATAGTAATAAGGAACAAGGCCAGGCTTGTTGCCAAGGGCTACTGCCAGGAAAAAGGGGATTGACTACGATGAGACATTTGCCCCCATTGCTAGACTTGAAGCCATCAGGATATTCCTAGCCTACGCAGCACACAAAGGCTTTAAGGTCTTTCAGATGGATGTCAAGTCTGCCTTTCTTAACGGCAAACTTCAAGAAGAAATTTACGTGCAACAGCCCCCCGGGTTTGAAGATCCAAAACATCCAGAGTATGTCTATTTTCTGGAAAAAGCCCTCTATGGGCTAAAGCAATCACCCAGGGCCCGATATGAAACTCTATCCACCTTTCTCATCAACAATGGCTTCGAAAAAGATACAATCGGTACAACCCTCTTTCTCAAGAAGCATAAAGGTCACATATTACTAGTACAAATATATGTAGATGACATCATATTTGGCTCTACAAATGCAAAACACTGCGAAAAATTCTCAGAGCTGATGAAAAGTAAATTTGAGATGAGCATGATGGGAGAAGTTAGTTTCTTCCTTGGTCTTCAAATAAAACAAACTTCAGAAGGAATTTTTATAAACCAATCCAAGTATGTGACTGACCTTCTGAAGAAATACTCTCTCTCAAATTCATCATCAATGAGAACTCCTATGGCTACAATGAGAACTCATATGGCTACAATAGCCAAATTATTTGCTGATCCATCAGGCAAATCTATGGATGTAACAAACTACAGAGGCATGATTGGATCACTCATGTACCTAACTACTAGTAGACCAGATATTATGTTTGCTACATGTCTCTGTGCAAGGTATCAATCTAACTCCAAAGAATCTCATCTTTCTGCAGTCAATAGGATCTTTAGATACCTTAAGGGAACCCCTTCATTGGGTCTCTGGTATCCTAAGAACTCTGGCTTTGATCTAATAGCCTATACAGATGCAGATCATACAGGGTGCAAGCTTGATAGAAAGAGTACGTCTGGAATCTATCAACTCTTGGGGGACAAGCTGGTAAGTTGGACATCCAGAACCTCTACAGCAGAAGCAGAATATGTTGTTGCTGCTAGTTGTTGCTCACAAGTTCTCTGGATGAAGACTTAGCTTAAGGACTATGGCTTTCAATATGAAAAGATACCAATCCTCTGTGACTCCAAGAGTGCAATAGCTATCTTTGCAAATCCTTTGCAGCATTCCAAGACCAAGCACATCGATATAAGGTACCACTTTTCTGAAAGACAATGTTGAAAAAGGTAATATAGAGATGTACTTTGTTCCAACTGAGATTCAACTTGCTGACATTTTCACAAAAGCTCTTGATGAGAAAAGATTTTTGTTCCTAGTCAGCAAGATGGGTATGCTAAATCTCACCACTTAGAGGCAATCATTAGTTTGAAACCATAGATCCTCAATATATCATGGTCATGCCTATAAGTGATAAATATTATGGTAGTCATAAACACCAAGTACTCTAAACCAGAGCCTCTGGCCATTTAGAATCACTTAGATTAATTTTTGGCAAAAATTTTCATCGCCTTTGGAACCAGAGACCTCTGGTCCAAAGCAAATACTTGGTATTTTCTCACCAAGTATTCCCCTCCAAACGAGAGCCTCTGGTTTCATAGTCCAGAGCCTCTAGATTCCAATTCTCTGAGACCAAATCCTCTTTGGTCTCAAACTTGGACTTCCTTGATCATTCATGCATGTATTTACGTAATTATCCATCATCCTTTGGCACCAGAGACCTCTTTTCACAACCAGAGTCTCTGGTTCTAAAGACCAGAGCCTCTGGATTCAAAGTCTTTGACACCAGAGCCCTCTGGTCTTAAAGGCACATCCATTCATCACCCACATACATGCACTTAACCATTTTTTCGTACCATCCTTTCATCATCATTCACAACTAGAACCTCTGGTTGTATAGACCAGAGCCTCTGGTCACCAAAATGAACCTACCTCTTATTGATTCAAAGGGGAGTTTTACACTAAATCTCCTCCCCATGCATCATTCTAGGGGGAGCTTTTCATTCATCATAAAGAACTTTCCATTCCATAAATATGCATTTTCCATCCCAGAGCCTCTGGTTCTACTATCCAGAGCCTCTGGACACCAAAATGCTAGATATATGATGAATAAAACATGTGTAAGTAACCAGATCCCCTCTGGTCCTACATCATTGGTTGTCCATGCTTAACCAGAGCCTCTGATTTGTCCATCCGAGGCTCATAATACATACAACCCAATAATTCATCGATGAACTTATTCATCATGCACAACCAGAGACCTCTGGTTCCTCATCCCTAAAAGGGTATGTTTAACCACAGACCTCTGGTTCCCCATCCAATGAGTCATGTCCAACCAGAGCTCCTCTGGTTCCATGACAAAACAATTTTTTTTCAAAAAAAACCCATCTTAATTGCAAACTCTTTAAAGATTATACAACATTGCAGCTTTTGTGACTAAAAACTATACTTCATGAGTTTTTAGAAGACCAAACTTCGTAATTATTATTAATCTTACAATTATATGGACTTTTAAATTGATTTTGGTGCGATATTTCAAGAAATATTATTTGGAATATTTTTTTACTCCAAGTAATCCAACCGTCACCTGCACAAAAGCCTGACACATTACCAGCCTGTTCCCCATAAACCTCTTCACCCTCCCCATGACGACACGTGTCCTCCAACATTAAAGGCATGATACTGTCAAGACGCTACACGATCCCCACCAAATCACCTTCTTGCCAAACGTCTCCCACGATCATGATTACCATTTAAATATTAAATTTGTTTTGACGATTCCCCTCCTCCACCTATAAATACCCATCTTCCCCAAACCATTTCCTCTTTACGCTCCCAAAACCTGCAACTACAAACAGACAATATGAAAAACTCAAAACCTGTAACCTTAACTTGCAATGGCATCCTCTGCCTCTCATGAATCAAACAACAACGACAGCCATGTGCAATCCACTAGCGCCGATAGCCGCACACTGGTGTTCCTTTCCTTAAAACCAAACAACCATGCAATCGACCTCCGCACCGAACTATTTCACACAAAGTATGCCATCATAATAGAGTTCTTCCAGAACTGTATTCTACAACCGGCATTGACGTTAGTCGACAATGGTGTACCATTCAGGTACGTCCGACAGTACTTGCAGACTTGCGAGTACATCCCCGATAGCCATGGAATCATGGGGGATATTGTGCTCCAAAAGAAATGATTTGTTCCGTCAAAATCTCCCGGGCAAAGGTCTCCAAAGTCCTTTGCATTCCCACACGCCAAGAACTCGACATAGACAACTACGCCGAACTACCCATGAGCTCCGATATCCTCCACTTCATCCACATGCTAGGTTACAATCGTGACCTACGCAATGCCTCTGACTATAAGAGGCAATTCCTCCTCCCAATGTAGAATATGTTCTTTTCAATATTGAACAGGGCCCTGACATGCAAGCTGGGATCGATGGATCAGGGTAACATCAACATAATGACCATCATGTACGGCCTCTTCTTCAATCTGCCGCTGTTCTACGTTGTCCTCATCTACAACGAAATCCATGCAGCAATACTCAAGAAGTGTAAGCTTTAGGCCGCAGGAAAGCCACTGTCATCCGTGCTCTACCCAAGATTCCTCGCTCTCTTCATAAGGGATGCGATGAGGAGACATGATCTCCCGGCCGATGGACCATTCACACCACAGTTCACAATGCATGGTCATCGTCCAACAATCTCCAAGGACGGATACACCATCGAGAGGACAGTCTCTCGAGCCATGCTCAGCGTCATACCAGAGACGTCTGAGATAAAGGCAGACCTATGAACGGTCTCTACTGTCCCAAGAATCGAGGGCAGCTACTCCAGAGCACTTAGACCCGTCCCCAGAAACCAACGAAGGAGCACAAGAGTCGTCTTCATCGAATGATGAAAATGATGATGATGACTCCCCCCGTGCATCCCCCGACCCTTCACATACAATACCCATTCCCACTATCCAAAGGGCACCCACCATCACTACCCCTGGCGATCAAGGCCAAAGGGTATTGAACAAGGACGACCCAGTCCAATCCCACACCCATCCAGCCATCCAGAAGCCATTCTTCGGGCCTCTGGAGATGATACAGCCGAGGAACCCCACCATGCATCGCCTCCCTCCCAACAGAGGGGCGATGAAGAAAGAAGAGCCACTTCGCATCATGGCTCGCCCTTATCCTTCACACACCTAGAAGCATGTGTTGCTTCTGGCATTGCTGATCCATAAGATCGTTCAGAGCGATCTCGTGTTCAAACACATCCCCCTTCGATACTTGATCTAGCGAAGGGGACACACATCTACTTCTCTTACCAGGCCTCTGAAGCCAAGGAAGAAGAAGAAGTTGCAGCAACATCACAAGATAGCTCCTTACTAGAGGGCTATCAAGGACATGATGGAAGTCCTTCACGACCCACATTCTCACAAGGCCAAGAAGGCGCCTCTGGAGCTGAGGCTTAACCTGCAGCATCCGTTGCTGTAGGGGTTACCCCTATGGCTAATCTGGTAACAAAGGCTGAGTTGCAAGCTTTTGAAGCCACGATTCAGCGGTCCTTGGAAGACCTAAAACTCACCATCCAAGGGATTGTCAACAACCCTCCATCCATTGACCTAACCCCTCTACGACAATCCCTTGCAACCCTTGAAGCCCAAACTAAAGACAACACAACCCGTCTCCAAATGCTTCAACAGACAGTCACCCAACACCACAACACCTCCTTTTCCCTTGCCACCCAAAGAAATCAACTCCAAATTCACTCCATAGCCACCCTCACGGCCAAAGCAACAACAACTGATGAAACATTAGCCTCCATCATCACCCAACTAAACACTATCTCCCAAGCCATAAACAACCTCCCATCATCTATCTCATCTCTAATCCCACAACCTGCATCAACCACCACTACATGCATCGATGAATCACTAGCCTCTCTTTCTACCTAAATCACCACCATCCAAAACACCCTCTCCTCCCTCCCAGCCACCATACTAGCCACCATTCCCCAACCTCCTCCTCCTCCTCCACCTCCCTCTGCAGGCCCATCTTTTGATGAAGCCTTCTCTTCCTTCACTGCAGAGGTGAGGAATCTAATAGCCAACTTTCCCATTCCTCCATCCACATCCACCACCACCTCAATGCCCCCACCTGCCTCCACCTCCACCATGGACTATGCAACCAGGGCCGACCTAAGGGTCCTGTCAAAGGCACTTGTCTCATCCTTCAATGAGATAAATGCAAAATTCATTCATCGTGCTGCACAACCAACCAAGGCTCTCTCCCAGAGCCTTGTTGATCAACAAGCACGCACCAACTCCCTCCTTCACTCATTAGAGGAAAGCCGGAGTCAACAAGTCCTGAAGGCGTATCTTGCCTCCTTCAAGAAGGAGAAAAAGAAGAAAAGGAGATGAACTTCATGCTCCAGCAACCGCCTACACAAAAGGCCATGCCATGAGGACCCAGACCCCGATGATCAAGGTCTAGAACCTCATGAGGGGGAGAACGAGGCTGCGGCTGCTCAACATATGAATCTGCTATACCACCACCCTCACCCCAAACACAACACCAACCATCTTCCCCAAACCAAGAAACTCAAGCGAGGGAACCAGAGGCTCAGCCCTCTGAAGATGTACAGAATGTACATGTTCCCATCGCCACAGCCCAAGAACTCATCGAGTTGAGCTCATCAACCGATGAAGAACCATCAACACCACCAACCAACCTACCCTTCACCCCATCACAATCTCCAAACTTACCATTAACCCCATCACCAACACCACGCACCACACAACCATTCCCTACTCTACCCATACAAACTCAACCCACAATCACCCAACCTTCATCACCACAATCACCACCATCCCAACCCAATGAACCAGAAACCACCCAAAAGCAACATCCTAAACCACAAGCCACCACGTCTAAGGCCAATGAACCAGAGCTAACCCAAACTCTTCCATCATCTACCCCCTCTCAACCATTAACCCAAACACAACCCACAGCCCAACAAACCCAGGTGCAAGCAAATGTTCCTTCATCTTCAAGGCACCCTCCCTAAGGGATAGTCGATGAAATAATAACAAACATGGAGTCGCTCAGGAGACGTCCAGAGGTGCCACCAAGGGAGCCAGTCATGATGGAGAATATCCATCAATACATGTACCATGATCGCGATGAAGGTTTGACACTCAATCCTCCAATACTATCACCAGAATCCATGAACCTCTTACACCATAGGTTTATTAGACAGACCACCCAACCACCAAGGGCTGTCTTTTCAAATAATGGAATAAAGTTGGTCATGGACATCAAAATGAGGACCTTTGCCAATCGAGTCATCAAGTACATCAAGTACACAGTGGAGAGAGCTCGTGGTCAGGTCAGCGTCTTTAGTGACAATGACTTGATTAATCTCAATCCCTATGACTTGATTGAGCTTTATGCGTACACGACTCAGCGACAGGATCAAGGCATAAGATTTGGGATGGCTAACAGAGCGATTGTATAGACTATAGAGACCTTGGTAAAGCATCGAGCCAATTGTGATTTTGAGATTGCTTTTCGGCTTGGCATCGAAAGACTATCCTGCACTCCACCCAACGAAGACTTCCCTGGGCTGCAGGAGAAGAGATCTGCCTCTGTCCTCGCTCAACCAGAACTGGGTTTGGTATACAAAAATGAGTTTGGAGCGAAGAAATTCTTTAGGTTGACTGAGGCCTTTAAGTATTCAAATGAAACACTTAAATGGTTTCAGAAAGCCATAAGAGACAGATTGGGCAGATCTCACGTACCAACAAACGATGGACATAGATTGATACATGAAATATCTACAGTCATCGATTATAGAGGACTACTCATGCGCTTTTGGGAAATATCTGAGGGGAGACCCTAAGTGTAGTCTTATGTATTTTTTGTTGTTGGTTTGTAATTTTCATTTCACCAATGTAAGAATTCATCATTTGATCCAATGAAAAATTTGGCAAAAGATGTTTTTCTATAGAATAGCCTCTGTTCTTCATTTATACTTTGAATGTTCTTAGAATAGACGATGTTTGCTCTTTCATTACTTAGGGGGAGATTGTTAGACCCCATAAGTGTTATGCATGAAGTAATGAAGACAAACAAGTGATGAAGAACCAGAAGACCGATGGAAGACTTCAAGGAAAAATAACTAAGTCTGAAGAACAACCAGAGGGTCGATGAACTGACCAAAGATGTGATGGAAAGTGCATCTCCATAACCCCTTTGGACACTAACACTTGAAGTTTCCTTCAACAGTTCAACCAGAGGCAAACAAAGAAGATATGAAGATAAAGTTGAACGCATATCTCACAGAAGATAGCTGGAGATAATCATTCAACAGCAAAGTTTATCTCATTTTAATGTTTATCCTTGTTATAGATAAGCTTTATCTGTTAGTAGAAGATTAACTAAATAGTCTCGCTAGATAGTTATCTTCTAATTAGCCTACTAGTATAAATAGGTGATTAGGCCTATTGTAATCAACGAAGCTTTTACGTTTTTACATTATTATTGAAAAAAGTGAAATCTTTGGCACTCAAGATTGTTCTTTGAATGTTTATACATTGTTCTTGAGTGTTCATCATTTTTGTTAATTAAAACACTATAATTTGGTTATTCTTAACTTGATTATTAGTGTTATTGAGAGATCTGGGATAAACAGGTGTATTTACAAAATAGGTCCTTCTGGTTTGGACCTATTAACATCTGACTCAACCCCTTAACTATCATAAAAATGCATTCGGCCCCCTGACTCTATTACTTTTGATATCTTTACACATTTCACCCCTAATATGACATGTTCCTTCATTTTTAATCCGATTTTCAAATATGTTTATATTTTTTTATCCAATAAAATAAAACTCATTTTATTTTATTTTCCTTGTTCTTTTTGCTTTCTAATTTATTTATTTACCTTATTTTGGGGTGTCACAACTTATACAATTATAGAAAAAATTAACTTTCAAGACGAATACAACTTAACACTGATTTTCAGTCCTAACAACTTCAGATCTTGACTATTTGAACACAGGGGTTTGTTTCCAGTGAGAATGAAAGTTACAGTGAGAAGGATAAGAAGAGATCTTCACCCTTGTATCAATCCTGATTGAAGATCAACCATAGTGAGATGCATCAAAATGCATCAAATCAATTCCCATGAGAAGCTAATTCTTGGGGTGGGAGTGAGCTTAAAAATGATCAAAGGTCAGATCTCTTCATACGTTTCTCACTAACTCTTACTCTCACACGATCCTTCATCTTGAACACAATGTGTCAATAAAGCAATACCATAAACACAAAGGAAAGAGCAAAAGCGTAAATTCCTAAAACCTTCCAATCAAATCCTTCATGTTGTTCCTTCTTAAAAGAAAAAGAGGGCAAATCTTGAAGAATGCATCTTGGTTGAAGCATAAACGCCGTCAGAAGTTTTGTCGGTAAGACAAAAAAAGGACGACAAGCGTTGATGGTGCTTCTCCATACAACGAACGATTTCTTCAACTGGACAACATAACCCTTTACTAGTATCCTATAAATTGGTACAACTCGAGATTAATTCAGTGCTTGCTTCCAGTAACCCTTCCTTGGTCAAAGCATGGGGATCACTGACTGTAAGAGAAGTTATTTCACAAGAAGATATATGCTCTTCATTCTCCAAGATGGATGTATTTGTCGTCGGAGTGCCACCATCAGTTACCATGAATGTACATTTTCTCAAGCTGAAGATTTCTCATACATACTACATTATCATCAACAATATTAAAAAGAACTACACCATTAGAAATTTGGGTTAAAATAAGGGAGATTAATAAAAATAACTATTTTGACGGGACCAATTCACTTCTTAGCCATTCCTCTCACATACTCATCAAAAAATCAATACCTCCGCAAGTGCCTAAGCTGCAACTTGCGGAGGGTGTTCTTACTACGAACCCTTTCATTTTAGTTATTGTGTTATCTCAAGTTATATTCCTACTAATATATTTACTATATTATAGTACATTTTCCTCATGTTTTTAAAATCTAATTAAATTCAAGTTTACAACTTCATGTTGTATACATACAACTTCTTAATTAAAAGTTACACCTTTTGACTCCATAAAATAAATTAATAACTAACTGATAAACATATTCGAATACAAGATAAACGTTGACCTTACTAACACAACAAAATATTGTTGATAACAAACCAAAGATTTTTCCTATCTCAGAACCACACAAAACAAAGCTGAGAGAGATAGAAAATAAAACGAAGCATGAATTAGAATTGAAGGTTCGAGTTCTCATTTTCATAATCGAGATATATCGCACTGCATTGCACGAATATACTTATAATCCCTGCAAATACACTTCATTGTTGGTAATCAACTTTTTTGTCCAAATATCCCTAATACAATACTTCATGAATATATGATTTTTCTTTTTAATGGGAAAACACATTAATTTTTCGTTCTCGATTTGTAATAAAAATTTACAACCGGTCATGTTATACGATACACACTTGATATTTTATAACTCGTTTTAAAGTGTTTACCGAATGTTTTATAATAATTAATTATATTTGAAAAAATTAGACAAATAGTATTGATGGGTGGGTCTCTTTTAACCACTTGTGACATTTTCACCTACTCCGTCCGATCATATTTGGTTTGTTATTCAACCCGTTCAACCGTTTATTTTCATCAACTATAATTAATAGGAATAATTATGGGTCGGAAATTTGCATTTAATTTTGGATATTTCAGAAAATTCGGTAAATAAAATAAAACGCTTTATTCCCTTTTCCGGATATTAGAGATCTGTTTCGAGCCTCTTTCCATGGTTCCTTCGACGGACGGTATCTTTTAGGAGACGATTTTTCCTAAACTCCCCAATCTCATTACTTTTTTCTCGATTCTCTACTCACCAAGAAGATCGATTACTAGTGATTCGTTGGATCGAGTTTTTCTCGTGACGGACTAGTGATTGGTATGATTCTTTGAACTTTTCTGCTACGTGGTTTTGTTTGGTATGATTGTTGATGTTTCTAGGTTAATATTTGCTTTCAGAATTTGCGTAATTATCGTCTGTTTGTTGGAAGGCAAGTTTATATGTCAAGATTTTTTTTTGTTTTTTTAATCTTTTGACTAGGGATTATAAGTTCTTGTCGACAGATTAAAACAATCTTGGTTCATCTGCAGGAAAACCTAAAATTAAGTATGTACTGTGTTATCAGTTATGCGATGTCAAATTATGTTAAATCGTGTAAGAATTGCTGCCATATGGTTTCGTATTGAAGTAGATCAAGAGAAAAGGAATTGATTGATATTTTTTTCTAGAAACTAGCAAAAAGGGGTACCCTTTCTTTCTTGGTCAAGATCTCTACTTGCTTAACTTGCTGATCAATTTTCTGGTTTTGTTGAATGGAGGTTTCAAGAATTTGTTAGAGTCTTGGAGTAATGAAATTCTATTGATTGTCACTATGTTGCCTTGGGTTGCTTGTAGGCTCTTAATATGGGCATGAATAAATTATCATTAGTATGTCTACCTCTTTACATATCTGATTGTGGTTGGGGTTAATATGTATTTTGTTGGTTGTCAACTTGTTAGTTACCTTTTTGTTAGTGGCTATGTAATGGGTAGATGAAGGCTTGACACAGGACGGATTTTGGACTTGGAAGAAGACAAGGGACTCGTAAAACTTTCAAGGAACTAGGTTTAAAGGGCTTCATACCAACAAAACACAGGTATCTCACCTATGAGCTTCCAGGATCGCTTTTCACAATCAAAGAAAGCAACGCTCAACTTTTTTGTAATTCAACCATCTAATAAATTTTTGGGATTTTCAACCAAGGTCGAATAAAATTTGAAAGGTTGGATTATTGAATATTTTTTTAAATTGGATCGATACTTCCAATAGAATGAGTATGAATAAAGAATCCATGGATGAAGATAGAAAGTAGAGTTCTAATTTCTATATTTAGCTAAATCTTCAATTTTTGTTTTGATTGTAGCGAATAAGTTGCCATTCTTGAGGTATTACTTTACAACTAGACTAACAAAAAAGAAGGATGTTTACTTTACCCTGACAATGTTTTTCCTAAAAATGATTAAAATTGAAGATAATGATAAACCTCAACAATTATCCAAATAACTATCAACTGTCAGATAAACATTAACAACCATCCACGTAATAAATTAATAAATAATTCTTCCCTCCCTTCAAGAAAACTTGTACTTGAATTTAAAGCATTGTAGAATTGGAGATGAGCTTTACAACATCTTCTACACTCATGTTTGCTTGAAATTGTATCTTGAAGCTTCTTCCTGGATAAAGTACGATACCGTATCACTGATCTTGTGTTGACATAAGCTTCAACATAGTTTTGTGGTGTAACAAAATCATGTTTAAAATTTTTCCTCTTTGACTTCCACACAGAAGCTTTAATACTAAGCTCTTCATATGCTCGAGTTAAGTCTGATATTCTCATGCTTCAAAGCTTCAGTCATGGATATGACCACACTATTGTCTATCTTTCTCTTCAGTTTTTTCTTATCTATCGCATCCTGTGCTACTTCATCAGCATTTCTATATTTTCAGCTTGAAGGTTCAAGCTTGTGTGTTCCTCATGCTTGATTTTAGAATCATAATCTGCATTGTTTTGTTGGAAATGAAATCGTTCTTATTTTTCCAACGGTGAAACTATAGTAATTTTGTTTTTTGTCATGCTCAGCATGAAAATAATATATTCATGACTTTCCAAGTATGACATCAGTTAAATTCTTTGGTAAGATATCACAACAAACACTAATCATCTCATCACCAAAATGGATTGGAATCATGGTTTTAAAAATTGCAAGTGGTTTATGCCTTGGAAGAAGGTAGTCAAAAAACGACTATGAGGAGACGCCTCTCAAGCCTTGTATGGGATGTATGCCTTGGTTGTACTTGTATGAGGCAAAGGAGGTGGGCGAGGCACACACTCAGCAGCGAACTCTCTCCTAACAGCAAAATTACCCTCCTCACCTCACTGACAGCCCTCCTCCTCACCTCATCCACCTCATATATTCTCTCTCAGGCAGCCCCCTTCTCACGGTTTCTCATTTATTCTACCTTAGGTGGATTGTTTTTATTTCACATATAAATAATTATTATATTTAATAACTTCTGTATTCCTTCATTTTGTGTTTTTAATATATAATATAAATATGTAATATAGTTATTTAACTTTTGTATTTTATATCTTTTAAGACTTATAACTCTTGGTTTAATGAATTTTATGACTTCTATAACTTGATGTGATATGCAATTATGTTTTGCCTGTTATGAATTTAATTTGTTTCTGCCTCCAAGTGCCAAGGAAAAATGCCACGCCTTGTGTTTCCATACTTTAAAACCTGGACTGGAATGATAGATAGCATTAATGAGCCATGCATTATTTAGCCAAGATAGGGTGTCAGGAAATGAAACAAGTTGCATTTAAGATTTGATCTTTTTACAAGCAAATGAGACAACTGGGATAATGCTAAGGTTCAGAAGATCTTATTGACACTTACTACATGAAGTCATGAAGACTGTTTCTGTGTGACAATATCCTAGTTTTTCCAATATCACTGTCCGTTGTACAATTTGTTTCTAGCGAGTATAGAAACATATCTAACATTATTAATTACATTGCTTCTTTTGTAATATCCTGTTGGGCATTTCTGCAGGAACAATGTCCCTTGCTCGGCCTCATCATGCAGAACACAGTCAAGTTCCTGGTGATTTCAGATCTTCCTTTGGAAGAAATTACCATCACATGTATGGCTCAGCCTCCTCAGCCTTTACGACCAACAGGCGTTACATTAATAATAACCATAGAAGAAGCTATAACAACTCCCATGACTTCTCAAATGAATCTGGGCAGCAGTATAACGTTTACGGTTACATTGAGCCCGAAGTTTTACCATCTCTCAAGAGGAGGAAGTTTTCCGCCACCAATTGGGAAAGTTATGGTACATCTTATAATCAATCTTGCACATATGAATATTCCCCTTCAAGCTCCAAGATCACTTCCCTTCCTCCTGTAGTGTCCGATGCCAATGCTAAAGCTTGTACATCTACTAGTTGTAAGCGTGACCGTACAAGGTTTGAAGACGAGGATGCTGAATTTATGTCAAGGGATGAGATTGAGAGGTTTTCACCTTCCAGAAAAGATGGTATTGATGTCCTGCAGGAAACACATTTGCGGTACTCTTACTGTGCGTTTCTTCAGAACCTTGGAATTCGTCTTGAGCTGTAAGCAAAGCATTTTAGTTTGTCCTTGTACACGTCTATAAATTCTAACGATGTCATTTGAAGTTAGGCATTATAAAGGTTTGTCTAATTGTGTTCATTTTGTTGTTTGACACGAACTTTTTTTAATTTTGATCACAGGCCACAAACTACCATTGGAACTGCTATGGTTTTATGCCATCGGTTTTTTGTCCGGCGGTCGCATGCATCCCATGATAGATTTGTAAGATACTATTTCTTTTTGGTAAATAACCAAGTATAGGCATGATAAATGTTGTTCACTTCTATGGTTAAGAGAATTAAATAAAATATGATATTAGAAGTACTGTCACTGTCTGTGAAGGTTTTTGTATCTTAGATATTACTAGTTATTGCATTTGCATATAGGCTACTTTTTCATTATTATATTCTACTTTCGAAATATAAATAAAACATTTACTACCTTATTACTGTTTTGTTTTAGGTCTATGACCTAAATTCCTAACATTCAGTTGACAGATATCTGAAGGCTATACATTTCAATGTTAGATAATTTCCAATACTTAAGGATGTGAAAATACAATATTAGATATGGCATCGCTTTGCCTTGCTAGCATTGAAGCGTGGAAGTATTGTACTTCTGCTGTTGCAGGGTAATTAACACACCTTTGTTTGAAGATAAGGAATGACCCATTTTTCTTCTGTTGTCATGGAAGAATAAGCTTCTTTTCCTCTAGTCCATGTCATATTGCTATTTTACACTTAAGACACATCACTGTCCTGTTTTTTGTTCTTGTCTTGATGTTATTTGAAGGTGTGAACTGAGGCATAGTGGCTGTAGGCACCTTGCTCTTCGTTTGAGCGGCTATCGGTTGGGTACTCCTGTCTCCAACCAAAATAGTAATTGTAACTACAGAAATATAACTAAAATGATGCGTAGTAGCTGTGATCACTTACTTATGATGGAGCTAGTAGTTCCTTGATGTGCTCCATTAAAACCAGTAGTTTATCTGAACTAACTTGAGCTGTAACCTGTATACCATTTTTGTTGTTGATTTGTTTAGTGAAGTTATTGTTGCTTATACAATTATCCTACAGTTGGTTGCTACTGCTGCCCTTTTTCTTGCTGCAAAGTCTGAGGAGACACCTTGCCCTCTGAACAATGTCTTGAGAGTGTCCTCTGAAATTTTCCATAAGCAGGATTTCAATTTACTCTGCTATCTACTCCCCATGGTGAGTACTTAATACTGGTCTCAGCAAGGAATCTATTGTTTCAGTACTTTGTATGATTCTTTTTGTCTAATAAACCACTGTTGAACAGGATTGGTTTGATCAATACCGAGAACGGGTGATTGAAGCTGAGCAAATGGTTCTGACGACTCTTAACTTTGAGCTTAATGTGCAGCATCCATATGCCCATCTTACGTCCATTCTTGATAAACTAGGCCTTGCACAGTCACTTCTGGTAAATCTGGCGTTGAGCTTGGTCAGTGAAGGGTAAGCCATATCATACTTTTTTGTTTTAACAAGCTTTATGGAATTGGAGTAGATGAATTTCAATGGTGATTGTCCCTCTGTTGGTTGCTTTTATCTAAATTGGAATAATGCTAGATAGCAGGCTACTGGGCAGAAGTGCCTGCATCTCACCTAATTACCTTTTCAGTATATTTCTTTGATTTGCTTGGTGGCATCTCTAGTCGTAGGATTTACTTTTGTCATTTTGCTACTCGATCCAGTAATCTTCCTTCTGTGCTCTTGCACAATTGCTATGTGTAGTTGTCTGCATTGTTTATTGATTTCTTGGATTGACATATACTTGCAGGGCCAATAGAAGAGTAGCATGCAAGCCTGTATGATTTTCTTAGCTGGTGGATAGATATGCTGTTCGTCTAGAGTCTTATTTCTCATCTGAAGTTGAACAACCGATGTGTTTGGATGCAGTTTCTATGAAATTCAAATTCTTTCTTAACTTGATTGCTAACCATAGAAGCTAGTCGCAAGTGCTTCAGCACCAACTTTGTATCATTCTTTTGTGTCCATATGTAATGACCACACCTGAATCACAGTGCATAGTTATTTCTGACTCTACAAGGCAGCTTGTTTACTTGGGGTACAGCCTTTTGAGGGACCTTGCAATCACTATTTCATCACTGGACAGCTAACCAATTAACTTGCAAGAAAAAAAAAGTTTCCAATAAAACTAATTTTTTTAATGAGTAATGATTTCCCCAAAAGATACAAGTTACATACTCTCGACCTTTTCTGTTATCATCTAGCTAAAGTTCGATTCACTTACTTTATTTTTGTTTGGCATTCTAAACAAGATACAGTTTCACTATATGTTCTTGCTTGCTTCTGTTATATTGAAGTCTATAGGCGAATATCTATTAAATTGAGTATTGAAACCCAGAGGGTGTCAAATGTCAACTGCTATTCCCTGTATCTTTGCTTTTGTTTCAGATTCCTTGTTTAATATATTGCAAGTGATTTTCAGAATAGAACTTGATATTGGCTATTGTGATACAGAAGTACACGTGTTTTATAAAATCTATGCAAAGAAGGGAGCAAAAAGATTACATGATTGTATCTAAGATGGAAAAGAAAAGAAACTTTTGGTGTTAGTGGGCATAGCATATAACTCAAAATTCAACTGTGCTTGAGTGGTTGCAAAAACACAATTATTTATACACATTTTTCCTTTGGCACCATGCACCAGTTTGTCATTCTTACTGTTAATTGTGTTGATGCATAGATCATCTTGTTTATTGCTGTGAGTGTTAATCACTACTAGAGAAATGCTTCGTTCCCTTTTTGCTTGGTTGAGAAAGTTATATTTAAAAAGTGCGCTAGTTGATGAGTGTTATTATACGTCTTGCCTGTTTTTTGATCGGGTATGGACCTTCATATGCTTCCATCTATTTGTCCCGTTCATACTGTTATGTTTTTCGGCATTCAATCCTAAATGTAAATTTTGTATTAGGTTCTACTTTACTACTCTGAGTTGGCAAAATTTCCATTACCTTGCTGATTGATTGTTCTAGCACAGGGGGTCACATCTATATGCTATATCTTCCCATTTTTGGCTTTAGGTGGTTCTGGGTTTAAGTGTGTAATGGAATGTTTTGGTCCATAAGATGATACCTCGTTGATCGTCGCATTATTTTGAAATATTTTCCGTATCATGTTTTCTTTTAGACTGAAGGTTAACATAACTACTGAGTTCTCAAAAGCAGTTCTATTTGAAGGTTAACATAACTACTGAGTTCTCAAAAGCAGTTCTATTTGACTGTGGCTGTGATATTAACAGAGACATGTCTACTGTCTTGGATGGGTATATTTTGTGGTGTTAACCAAGGGATACTGGCAGGAAGCTGGTTGATGGTTTTTCTCATTCTAGTGGTGATTACTCTTAAATTTCATTATATACATGCCTAATGTTGCTTGTGCTGATCTGGTAATCATAATCTTGCTAGGTGGATGGTCTTTTTTTCTCTTTTTTACCTTGTTAACTCTTTGTTTCTTGTATTATAGCTTTCTTTACAGTCACAATGTACCTCTTCATTTTAACCCACTATTTAATTAAGTCACTTCTTTAGTTTCGTTCTTGTTACGCATCATTCATCAATCAATATCATACATACATACATCGGATGCTAATTTATTGGTATAGAAGTTATCTACATGATGTCTACCATAAGTTGGTGACTGTTTTATGATGAAAGTAATTGTTAAATGGACTTCTGATAATATTTTATTATGGTTATGTTTACGAGATTATGAACACCAGGAGTAATGCACTTTGAATCTGCATCTAGAATCTGTTGATAGTGAGAATAAATTTTCTTTTACTTTTTACTTCTCATGTTCTTTGTTTGCATTTGCAAATGTTGTTCCTGAATCATCTGCATGCTTGGTCTTAGAGTGCTGGAACTTCAGCTGATGTTTAAGGGCGTGCTGCTTACCATTTTTCTTTTGGCGAGAATTTTAACCCTCTCTTCTTTTAATCAAAAAGTAGGTTTGGAAAAGCAAATTTCGACAGCTAATGCATACCATTAATTTTATTATTAAACAAAAAAACTGAGGTGGCTTCCTAATCCCTTGCTTCTCTTTCCTAAACCTCAGATGCTGTTTTTGTAACAAGTCCTTTCAGATTTGTCTTTGTTGTCTTGGCTGACATGACATTGTAAGTTCCATCAGTACATAAATAGTCAATGTGCTAGTTAGTATTTTTAGTGTCTTGATGACAGACATTAGAATCACTTGAATGATTGTGACCCATCGCAAATGAAAAAAGATGTCCAGGAAGATTTGCCTTGTGTGAAGTATATGCATTATAAGCACAGATGCTTGTTGTTAGAAGTGGGAATAGCACATCTCATGCTTGCAGTCTAGTGATCTCATTGCTATTACTGATATCATTAGCTTAAGAAACAAACCAAACGAACTTACTATATCCCCCCTACACACACAGAAGCAGTGTCTGGGGAGGGTAGGATGTGTGCAGACCTTACCTCTACCACAAGGGGTAGAGAGAGTGTTTCCATGAAGTCCCCTGACTTGAAAAACAAAAAATAACAGGGAAAAAGTGTCGTAAGTAGCAGTGAAGTGACAGGTACAGTGATGAAATATCATTAGCTAAGAAACAAACCAAACCAAACGAACACAGTATATCTCACATAGAGGTGGGGTTTGGGAAGTGTAGGATGTATGCAGACCTTTTTACCTTTACCCCAAGTGGTAGAGAGGCTGTTTCTGTGAAAACCCCCGGCTTGAAAACAAAAATAACAGGGAATAAGTGTGGTAAGTAGCAGTGAAGTGACAGGTGCAACGCGATGAAATATCATTAGCTTAGAGCTTCTGCTAATTTTTGGAGGAGGAAAAAAACCCTAGCTTAAAACTTGCATATTGTCAAAGCTATTACAGAACGGAGAAATATGCCATTGGCTTTCTTAGAGTGACGTTGCTTGCGAAAGTAGTTGTTTCTGCCTTTTCAATTAAACTGGGGTCCAAAGTCTGCAGCATCAAAGTGGGTACTGGTTTGGTGTTCTAGATGGGGTGTAAAATCTTTTTTATGCTAATGGCACTTGTCAGCAATTCTGCGGAAGATACTTGGAAAATGTGCATCAGATGCTGCTTTCTTTGTTGGTAAGAGAAAATTGCCTTGGCTTGCCTTCTAACTTGGCACACTTGCTTCAACATATCACATGTCACATTACACCTGCTACTCGTCTCTTTGGTAATTACTAAAAACTTTGAAGCGGATGCTCGTTTAATGTAATATTCAATTTGTGCCAGAGATTGATTATTCATTTTATGGTGTGTTTAATCATTAGATGGTTGTTCAATAACTTGTTCTCTGCTGATTTTTTGTTCGATTTTACTATCCTAAAATTGAGTAATTCTTTTGTAGGTTGCGTAGCTCACTTTGGCTTCAGTTTAAGCCTCACCAGATTGCGGCTGGAGCTGCATATCTTGCTGCAAGATCTTTAAATATGGATCTTACGTCATGCCAGAATGTTTGGCAAGAGTTCTACACACCACCATCTGTACTCAAGGGTATGCAATTTCATTTTTGATTTCAGGTTACTCTTTTTGCGCCAAAATTCATAGCCATGCAAATGTTATTACGGAATATTTCTACAAGTAATTGATGGCTTTCTTATGTCCCACTCACTCCGCTACTTTTGCACATGTTTCCTGTTAATTTTTTGTTTTGCAAGCCAAAGCCCTCTTTACCAATTGGAAGAGACAAGGTGTGCGGTACATTCTACCCTCCCTAGACTCTACCTTTGTGTAGGATATATTGGGTTCGTTAGTCTGGTTTTTTTATATATGGATGGCTTTGTTGCAAAGTCCGTACATTTTTGTTTAGAACACGATATAAAGGATGAGCTTGTGGCCTTACTTTTTTATTAAGAAAAACTCTGGGAAACCACACCCAAGAGGGTGGTTTTTTGCTGCCTGCTCACTGATTCACCCCAAGGGCGAGATTCATACTTAGGGCATCTGCGGTGCCACATCATGTTTCTCTTTCCTACCCATTTCATAAACCTTCTACCGAATCATGAACCTGTCCATAACCTAAATTTTAATTACTTATTATTTAATTGGATTGGGTCCCACCATTTTGATGAATCGGTTCATGTTTATGAACCTTTCCCCTTTCACGTTGGCATGCACCACTTCCTCCCAACGGTGTAAAAATTTCTTAACCGGTTCGCCAGGTTTATAAACCTTCCATAAAGCATCTCCACAATTTCATGATTCTGCCACATTGATTTCCCATTCCTACACCTTGTACAAACCTTCACTCCTAACCATGAACCGATCCATGATTCATAATAAAAACAAAATTAAAAATAGAGTGGGTGAATTCATTTATTAATTATTTACTAAAATGGCTGTGAGGTCACATTCTCGCTATGGTTTAAACTGTTTTTTCCAAGCTGATGTGGCAATGTACCGGTCCAAACCCACATATTGAAGAAAGCAAATTGGGTTTTGGCTATAAGTTTGTATTTATCGAAACTCCGATAAAGATCTTGATTAATTTCATTTGAACCTGAACTTAAACCAAACCATACCAAACAAACCTATTAAATCACATGCAGGTAGTGTTGGGGGTAGGATGTACGTAGACCTCTCAACTACCCCTATGGTAGAAAAGTTGGTTCCATGAAGGACCATATGAACCTGAACTACTTGTGCGTAGTATGTATGCATATATTCTTCTAGAGATAAAAATCTTGTTGCTTTCTTGTTGCAGATGTTGTCCAGCAGTTGATGGAGCTTTTTTAGAACATAGCCTAAATGATGGTGGAATTTCCTGTCTCGGTTAGACAATTATATGTGTACTTTTTATACATGGCTTTCTGCCATTTTTAGGTCGGACCATTGAAGGCTGTATAGTCGAAGCCTGTTTGTTCTTTGACTTTGAGATAGTTGGTCATGAATATGTGGTATAGTTCTTAGCCTTTTTATCCTTTTTAATTCGACCAAGGGTTTGAACCTGCAACACTTGTCGTTCGGGTAAAAAAAAGAAACTTGGTAGGGACCTACTTATAATATATTTAAGAAATATTTTTGGTACAATTCACTTTGGCTATTATTATGTAGTGAATTGCAGGTGTACAATGGTAAATCACTACGAGTCAAAAGTAAGTAATGGTGTCCAGGTTTGAACCCAGGTCCTCTTTTGTAGGTGCCCATCATCACATGCTAAATGAGAATTTTCTTATTCTATCATAAAAGGTAATGAACTTGAAAAGGTCATTTAGGGGTAACGCTTACTCGGATAAGTGAACACTAAGTCACATTATTTTACCGGATGAATATGTTAAGGACCAAAAATTATACTCGGTAAGAGTGAAACAAGGACCAAGAGTCTTAGGTGGTGTTTTTTTCTAAGAGGTGCTAAGGTCTGGAGTTTGATTTCATTTCAGATTTTTAAGAGGTGGCGTTGAAGTCTGAAATCTGAATTAGTCAGACTGTTTTTACGTCTAAAATCTAAAATTTGAATTAGTCAGACTGGTTGTTTTTACGTATGAGGTTTGAAATCTGAATCAATAAAGCTGTTTGTCATTGTAAATTGATAAACGTCTGAAGTTTGAAATCTGAATCAATTAATTTTAACTGAAATATCCAATCATTTAAACCATTTCTAAACTATCATTTATTTTTAAAAAATTCAAAAATTCGATTGAAATACGTCAATTGATTCAATGCATAATAGAAAACACGAATGAAATCTCATAACAACTAGAATCGATATTCATTTTGTATTAATTGTGTAGCAATTTCTTCCCTTAAACTAGCCATGTATGTTTGGTATGCGGCATTACCATGCGATTGAACCTCTTCAGTCTCATCCTCGTCATCGTTCTTTTGCTCGTCAGTTTGAGCATACTTAGAAAATAACTCATCACTTAAACCTTCTTTTTGTATGAAGTTGTGAATCGCAAAACATGCAATAACGACGTCTCTTTGAACCTCAAGTGTAAATGATGCAATTCTTTTCAATATTGGAAAACGTGCTTTTAGGACGTCATAATAACATTTCTAGGTTTTTGCATATTAAACTTAGAAGCCAAAATTTGTAAGGACCATCTTAAAGAAGTTAGACATGTGATGTTAGTTGGTAAACAATTGATCTTTTGTGTTTAAGTCTTTTGTGTTTAAGTCTTTTGGTACACAATTGTAAACATTTGATCTTTTGTGTTTAGGTCTTTTGGTACACAAAAGAAACATTTAAATGTTGGTAAACATTTCAACTTTTGTATTGGTGAATATGATGTTTAAATCTTTTAATTTATGAATATGAGTTGTTAATTAACATTGATTTTAGATTTTTTTTTGTATTTTTAAATAATATTTATTTAGTTAAAAAACACTAAACAGCTCACTGAGGGTAAATTGGTCATTTTAACCAGTTCTGTCATGTCCTGTCATGTCTTACCAAATGTTGAACACCTATCCTGTCCTGTCTGTGTATCAAACGCACCCAAAGAGTTGATGTACTTCAGACAGATTCAGATTTTTCACAAAGAAAACTTTCATATTGTCTTATTAAATTAATCTTTCTCTATTCTTGTACTTCAGAAGTACCTTCATATTGAACACAGAGAGTGTCCCACATAGTTTTCAAGGTTTTAAGTTTAATCACAGCGTGATAGACCTCGTCAGAAAGAGCCATGGCTATTATAGATCTCGACACAAGTATCTAAAGCCACCTTCTTCTTGTCTTCATCACTCCACTGATGAGGGAGCTTCAGAATATGTCGTTCAAGAATCGCAACAGTCGTAGCAGTAGCAGGAACTGCCGGAGAGATAGCGGATGGAACATAAGGTCCATTCTCTATGTAGTATGGAATCTCAGAATCCACACCTTCCAAGAAGAGAGACATTCGGTTCTTCCAGAGACTAAAGTTGTCTCTGATAAATCGAGGAGGTTTGGCAATAGAGCGATTGTCGTGAAAGTTTGTGCTCGTGTTTTGCAAAGCCATTTTGAAAGGTAGATAAATTATTTAGAGAAGAAGAGATAATAAAACACCAATAAAACAACAATACAACACAAAAACAAACACTTCTCTGATACAACTTGTTGGTCCTAGCCGGATCTATAAGAGTTTATAGGTAACAGTTTGTAAAGGAGGGGGGTGAATACAAACACAACTGCTTTCACTTTATATTGATAAAGAAGATTAATATAGGTCCCATTAGGGTCTACAAGATGTGTATAACAGTTTGTAGAAGGGGGGGGGGATGAATACAAACACAAAATTTTCAAATTTAAAATATATATTGATAAGAGGAAGATCAAAACATATTTTACAAGATTGTTTGTGGAAAGATAAGGTAGACAAAACCTATATAAACAATCTAAAGTTTACACACTAATTCTTAGCAAATAAAGAAAAGATTTGTTGTTAAAGAAATAGAAGAAAGTAAGTTCTATCTAGGAGAGAACTTGTTTAGAATACAACAAAGAGATTCTAACTTGCTCTTGAAGATGAGCGTATTTGTTTTTAGATGTGTGTGTTCTTTTACTTAAGCGTTAGTAAGCTCAGAGTAAGGGTTAAGAGAATCTCTGCATGGAGATAGAACACATCTATTTATACCCGTTGCATTAAATGCACATTTAATGCAACGTGGTAGGTTTAGAATGCGTGTCAAGCCTTAAGGGGAAGGTTTGTCCTTTGCTACAATGAATAGTACAAAAGCCTATTCATGAGCAGACATCCTTTCATAAAGTTGGTCGGTAATAGAGTCAACTAATCGGCTCCGTAACATATTAAAGTTTAGAAAGGGTAAGGGTTTGTCCTTAGTGTATGTAAGGACAAGACAATAACAATCGTGCTCGACAAGCTTCTTTTGATCGTTGAATGCTGGAATAACCTAAAGGTCTCTTCAGCATTCGTTGAGGCTTGGGCAGTCTTCACACATATGTAGACAAGGTTGTAATCACTGAATACCGCTTAAGATCACGTACTCGCCAGTCTCTAATCTTCAGTTTCAGTCTTCGACTTTCGCTGAAGGTTCTTTGGTGTGAGCGTTGTCTTCTTGAAGTATCGCTGTCGCTGATTGAATTTATGCTGGAACTGAAAAATAGAAACATAAATACTTCGCATAAGGTAAAATGGATTATCATCAAATCAAATGAGAGAGAGGATCAACAATCTCCTCCTATTTGATGATAACAAGACAACATAAAGAAAGTTGTCTTATCAAATAGTAAGGAAAAGTAACATATAAAGTACATGTTCCTTTTAACTATTTTGGGATCTTTTTCAGTGAGCCAGTCTTTACTTAGTGAATTTTCTTAAGTTATATTTACGAAAAGTTATAAGGATGGAAACTAAAACTGAAAGCTCACTGGAACTCATAGACTTGTGTCCCTATTACTTTTTTCAAGGAACTTTTTCAGTAAAGTACAAAAACATTTATATTATATTCAATGGAAATATTACAAGATGTTCAGTACATGTCTAAAACTTACAGACTATAATATTAATCACTGAAAGTAGACATAGTAAGTAGATTACAAAAGAATGTGGACAATATTACAAAGAAAGATGAACTAGTCTAGTAAGTAGATTACAAAAGAATTTTCTTTCGACGTAGAAATTCTCTTCGTATCTTTCGGTCCACCACTTTTCCTTGCAAGTTATCATCTATCCAGAACATAAGATAAACCAGATGTCCCATCGGGCATAGATGTAACTCAGACATTCTTTGAAATCTTACATCACCTTCATAGTCAAGAAATATAATTCCTAACTCAGGTTTGAAGTGCACAAAGTTGGGTATATAAGGACCCTTCTCTGTCAAATCAAGATTCAGCATAGAGATGTCTATACTCTCATATTCCTTCAGGACTTCATCTAAGGAGAACCTTGTTTCATGTTCGTTCCTCAGGGATGGTCCATCAATAGGACTAGAGGGTCTTTTCTTCCTTCCTCCCTTCTTCAGAGATGGCCTGTCAGGGACTACGACATACCTGGACATCCTTTTGATGAGATCGTTGATGATGTCTTCGATAATCGGCTTATGTCTAGACTTGGATCGCTGAATGGCTTGCCTGATCTCCAGCCATTCGTTATATCCATAGTGGCTAAGGTAGGAAGGGTACTCGGTACTGGCGTCGACATTGTCCCTGGTGATGAGCATTGAGACAAGAGTTCCACCGTCTTTGGATCATCCACTGATGTTGACGCTCTTGATCGGGTGAGGACTAATTCTCTTCTTCAGCTTTGCTTTTCTCCAGCGCTTGTCCCGCTCAGCCAGCTTCAGATTTTTCTCGTGCTCAGCTTCTGCAAGAGAAAGTAACTTAGCTTGGGCTATGACAACGTTCACCTTCTTTTTGGACTTTCTCTTTGGGAGAATCTTTTCAACTAGTGGCTTGGCCAGCTTTAGGCTGTCTTCAGTCTGCTTCTTCTGAAACTCTAGCTCTTCTTCAGCCCTTATCGCCTCGAGTCTTTCAGCTTCTGAAAGGAAGTCAAACTCACCACCACTAGAGGTACGAAGAGGGATTTTTACTCTAGTCTGGTCGAGTGACTCCTTTAGCTGAGCCATCTGCTGGTCAGTAGGAGTACTGGAGACAAGGTTTTCAGGGACCCACTCCAGTCAACTGCAAGTAGTAGAAGGGATATGAAGTTGATATAATGAAGTGACAACTACCTGAGA
Source organism: Cynara cardunculus var. scolymus (assembly GCF_001531365.2). Lineage (NCBI taxonomy): Eukaryota > Viridiplantae > Streptophyta > Magnoliopsida > Asterales > Asteraceae > Cynara > Cynara cardunculus. Next base: position 26,073,359 of record NC_037544.1, on the reverse strand, counting down.
GGTAGAGTCTTCAAATAAGGGTTGAGGGTTGTTTAAAAGTACCTTCAGGTTCCCTTCTTCAGCGACACCTTTGCCTTTCGACTTAGGGTCCTGTATTGATCCTCTTTATTAGTGATTTGATGATAATCTCTTTTCACTTATACGTTGTATTTATGTTTCTGTCTTTTCAGTTCCAACGATCTTCACTGAGTCTGTTCAGTGATCGCTGAAGAATTTGTATTGTAAATCTATCAAAGACAACGATACTTCAAGAAGACAACACTCATACCAAAGAACCTTCAGCAAATGTCGAAGACTGAAACTGAAGATTAGAGACTGGCGAGTACGTGATCTGAAGCGATACTCAGTGATTACAAGCCTGTCTACATATCTGTGAAGACTGCTCAAGCTTCGGCGAATGATGAACAGACCTTCAGGTCATTCCAACATTCAGCAATCAAAGGAAGCTTGCTTAGCACGATTGTTGTTGTTTTGTCCTTATGCACACAAAGGACAAACCCATACCCTTATGAAAGTTGGTACGGTACGGAGCCGACTAGTCGACTCTATTGTCCACCAACTTTAGGTAAGGATGTCTGCTCATGAATAGTGCTTTTTGTACTATTCACTGTAGCAAAGGACAAGCCTTCCTCTTAAGGCTTGACACGCACTCTAACCCTACCATATTGCATTGAATGGACATTTAATGCACTGGATATAAATAGAAGTGTTTCTTCTCCATGCAGAGTACGCGCAACTCACTCTCTAACCCTAATTCTTACTTCAAGCATTTTCTAGCTTAAGTAAAGGATCTTCTTTACAACATTTCTTTTCTTGTATTGCTAGATTTCGTGTGTAACCAAAGATTGTTTAGATAGGTTTTTATCACATTATCTTTCTGCAAACAATCTTGTAAAATCTGTATTGATCTTCTTTATCAATATTTTAAATTTGAAAATATTGTGTTTGTATTCATCCCCCCTTCTACAAACTGTTTTACTATTCTTGTAGACCTCAAGGGACCAACAAGTGGTATCAGTGCTACGCTTTATTCTCTCTCTTTCTGTTTAGCTGTTTTCAGTATTAGTTTATCTCCTTTCTTAGATAACTTTACCGCTTACAAATGGCTTTACAAATTACAAACACAATACACACAAGACAATGGCTCTCTTGCCAAACCTTCCCGGTTTGTCCGTGATAATTTTAGTCTCTGGAAGAACCGATGTCACTCTTTCTTGAAGATGTGGATCATGAAATTCCACATTATATAGAAAATGGACCATATATTCCATTGGCTATTGCTCCAGCTGTTCCAGCAAGAGCTACGACTGCCGCGATTCTTGAACGGTAGATTCCAAAGCTCCCACATCAATGGAGCGATGAAGACAAGAAGAAAATAGCTATRGACACGCGTGCTCGATCTATAATAGCTATGTCTCTTACTGATGAGATTTATCACTCAGTGATGAAACTCAAAACTTCTAAATCCATGTGGGACACACTCTGTGTCCAATATGAAGGAACCACTCAGGTTCAAGAGACYAGAAAKATCAATCTAGTAAGACAGTATGAAAGCTTTCTCTGTGGAAAGTCTGAGACGCTGTCTGAAGTACATCAAAGATTTAACTGCCTTCTTATTGATCTTAGGGCTGTCGRCAGGGAATATTCTAATTCTGAAACTTTAACCAAGTTTCTAGAATGCCTTCCTGAGTCTTGGGACACCTTTTCCATGTGTCTCAAGATGTCCAATGACATCTCCATTCTTTCTCGTTCTACTTTATACGGGATTTTGCTTAACCATGAGCAATCTCGTCAACTGAAGAGGAATCTTGTAAAGGATTCCAGGGAAATGAAAAACTCTCCTTTAGCTTTGATCTCTGAAGCTTCTTTAGTTGAAACTTCTTCTACCACTTTTGTCTCTTCTCTTCCTCCTGTTGTTATCACGGAGATAGACTCTTCTATCTCTGAGGATATTCCAGAATCTAATTTAACAGATTTCGATGAGTCCCTGGCACTCCAGACTAAGTCATTTAGGAGGTTCGCCAATAAGAGCAACTTCCGCAGATCTCCTCAGCTGTCCCCTAGGGAAAAGCCAAAGTCTGAAAGAATAGACAAGGCTTCAGCTGTCTGCTACAATTGTCACCGGCCCGGACAGTTTCCAGGTGAATGCAGATCAAAGAAGACTGCGACGCCATCTTCTAAAACTCCTTCCTCCTTCAGTACCAAAGATGAGAAATACTCAAAACTGAAGGAGAAGTACAAGAAGATGAAGAACAACCAGCGAAAGGCTATAGGCCTTATTGCTGAAGAGCATGACTGGGCTGAGTCATCCGATGAATCATCCTTGGATGAAGAAGATAAAGCCTATGTCTGCTTGATGGCCATAGATGCATATGAAGGATCTTCAGAAGCATCTACTTCCTCTGAGCCATCTTCTTCTTTTACTCAGGTATGTTTCCTGAATGAACCCTCTTCTTCTTCTTCTAGTCTTTCTGCACTAGATACGCTGACAGTTGACCTTTACAATGCCCTCAATGGCAAATCGAAAGCAGAAATGCTTAACGTTGATCTTCAAGAGCAATTGAAGATTTGCCATTCTAAGATCAAAGAACTGACCTTTGTCGAGTAAAATCTTAAAGATCAGGTTATTGTAAACCAAGCCATCACTGTTGAACGTGAGAAGGCTATCGCTGAGCGTGAGCGAGCAATCGTTGAACTCAAGGGCGAGAAAGCGACCATTGAAGGGTGGTGCAAAGCTTCCATCAAGGCCTCTGAGATCATTAACGCTCAGATCCCCGCCAAGATAACGACTGGTCTAGGATTCTCCTATGATCAGGAAGAACGTGTTAAAGACAGGTCCATGCTCAAGTTTGGTACCCTCGTCTCTTCTATTCCTAACACTTCTTCCTCTCAGTCTTCTTCTTTTACTGAGAGTCATCTTGAAGGAACTCCTTCGAGTTCTGGATGCAAAGACAAAGGTAAATCCGTTGTCACGACATCCCTTCCCAATAAGTCTAACAAGTCTAATAGATCTAGGTCTATTTCTTCAGCTTGTAAAGCTTCTTCCTCTTCAGGGACTAGGAAATCTGAATCCCATCAGAAATCCAAGTCACAGCTCAAGGTGAACTTTTCACCAAAAGTTCCTCCTAGAACCAATGAGAAGGAAATCCTTGGAGCTGGTCCCACTTCTAGTCTGATACTTCCTGTCCCTAAAGCTACTCTCAGGTTTAGGAAGTGTAAACACTGTGGTGAGAAAACACATATTGCTAGAAAGTGTCCTTCTGCCGCTAAATCTGGTTCACTAGCTAAGGGTAAGAAAGTAAACAAGGCTGAGAAATCAACCAAGGAGAAATCATCCACAAAGGCTGCACAAGCAACCAAGGTGAAGAAAACCGTTGAAGCCTCTTCTTCAGGCTCAGTGAAGACAACTCCTGCTAAAAAATCTTCAGCATCAGACGTTGTAGTTCCTACCACTGAAGCCTCGTTGTTAGGCTCAGTGAAGACTTCCACTGAAACTACCTTAGTAGTGTCAGATGTTGTTCCTCTTTCCACTCAAACCTCTTCAGGTTCAGTGATGCCATCTACTGATGCTGTTTTTTCAGCATCAGATGATGAAGCCTCTAACAAAACTGGACCCCAATAGCTGGGTGCCTATAACATTCTTATTTTGTTTCCTTGAACAGGATGTCAAAGGCATATGGTATCTTGATATTGGATGTTCAAGACATATGACTGGAGATAAATCCCTTCTAACTCATTTCAAGGAAGAAAGAGGACCTTCTGTAACCCTCCGTGGAAATGGAAAAGAATATACCAAAGGTTTTGGTATATTAACCAATGGTGCAACAACTTTCAAACGCGTTGCATATGTTGAAGGACTTAAGCACAATCTTCTTAGCATCAGTCAACTGTGTTATAAAGATTATACAGTTGACTGATGCTAAGATGATAAAAATTACATACATATCATGAATTCTTCTCTCACCGAGAATAGCTGCTTCTTCTCTAAAGCCTCGTCATATATTAACTGGTTATAGCACAAACGGCTATATCATCTCAACTTCAACACACTCAGTGAGCTGTCAAGAAATGATCTTGTCACTAGTCTTCCTCAACACTCTTTTGCAAAGGAATCTCTTTGCTCAACATGTGAAAAAGGAAAACATACAAGAGCTAGCTTCAAGTCGAAGCAAATCTCTTCAGTGACTGCGCCTCTTTAGCTATTGCATATGGATCTCTTTGGTCCAGTCAACGTGCAATCCCTAGCTGGAAAGAAGTTCATACTTGTCATTGTTGATGAGTATGCCATGTACACTTGGGTATTCTTTCTCAGGTCCAAGGATGAAGCACTTGAAGAAATCATTTCGTTCATCAAAAAGATAGAAGTACTAAACAATGTTAAAGTACGATCTATTGGAAGTGACCATGGCACTAAATTCAAAAACAGTACTATGGATAACTTCTTTGAGGACGAGGGGATCTCTCACAACTTTTCTTCAGTGAGAACTCCTCAACAGAATGGGGTTGCTGAAAGACGAAATCGAGCAATCATTGAGGCTGCTCGATCAATGCTCAACAAATCCCATTTCCCTAGTCAATTCTGGGCTGAAACTGTCAACACCGCTTGTTTCACTCAAAACTGATCGCTGATCGTGAAAAGATTCAAGAAGACAGCCTATGAACTCTTCCATGGACAAAAGCCTTCTATAAGCTTTTTTCACATATTTGGTTGTACTTGTTACATTCTCAACAACCGCGACCAACTTGGAAAGTTCGATCCCAAAGCTGATGAAGGAATCTTTCTTGGATATTCTTCTGTATCCAAAGCCTTTAGAGTATTCAACAAACGAAGACAGACAATAGAGGAATCTATTCATGTCACCTTTGACGAATCTCAGTCAGCTAATTCAAAAATCCATCTTAAATGATGAGGATGAATTAGAAAACTGGATGTTCTCTCACTATGGACAACCTGAAGCTTTACAGTGCTCCTCTCAACACTGAATCTCCCGAAGCTGAAGATGATCCACTCATCATTCCAGCTATAGCTAGTCACTCCACTGCATCTTCTTCAGAGATCGCTGCAGTTCCCATTAGCTGTGTCCCTCCTTCTACTTCAAACACTGAACCATCAGTGAATGAAATGCCTTCAGTCTCTAAACCCGTTTCAGTCGCTGAATCTGAGGCTCCTTTGGCAATAGTCTCTATTGCTGAAGATACTGGTGCTGAAGCCTCATCTTCTATTCCTGAACTTGCTTATTCAGATGAAGCCCCTTTACCGGCTCAA
>NC_037544.1:26066324-26067703 GCF_001531365.2 Cynara cardunculus var. scolymus | reverse complement strand
CCGCAACAAGGCTCGGCTTGTTGCTCAGTGTTATAGACAAGAAAAAGGGATAGACTATGACGAAACCTTGGCACCAGTGGCTAGACTCGAAGCAATTCGACTCTTTCTAGCCTTTGCTGCCCATAGAGACTTCAAGGTCTTTTAGATGGATGTAAAGAGCGCTTTCCTTAATAAGAAACTTCAAGAGGAAGTTTATGTTGAACAACCTCCATGGTTTCTTGACCCTAAGTGTTCTAACCACGTCTATAGGTTGGATAAAGCTCTTTATGGGTTAAAGCAAGCTCCTCGTGCTTGGTATGACACCCTTTCTTCTTTTCTCATCTCTGAGAAATTCTCTCATGGAAAGATTGACCAGACCTTATTTCTTAGGAAAGTTAAAGATCACATCATTCTCGTCCAAATTTAWGTCGATGATATTATTTTTGGTTCCACTAATCCCTCTTTATATTTTCGTTTCGCTGAACGCATGAAGAAAGAATATCAGATGAGCATGATGGGAGAACTAACATTCTTTTTAGGTCTCCACATCAAACAAACAGATATTATCAATCAAAGTAAGTATGTTCGGGACATGCTGAAGAAGTTTGATCTATCCAACAGTTCATCTATGAAAACTCCAATGGCTCCTCCTCTCACTCACAACAAGGATCCAAATGGAAAGCMTGTAAATGTTACTGTTTACAGAGGAATGATCGGCTCCCTGCTGTATCTCATAACTAGCTGACCCGATATCATGTACTCCATTTGCTTATGTGCAAGATATCAAGCTGAACCTAAGGAATCCCATCTGATCGCTATCAAACGCATATTCAGATATCTTAAGGGAACTCCTAACATGAGTCTTTGGTACACTAAAGGTTCAGGTTTTGATCTTATTGGTTATTTAGATAGTGATTTTGCAGGTTGCAAAATTGATAGGAAAAGCGCCACTGGAGGCTGTCAGCTTCTAGGTGGAAAGTTGATGAGCTGGACAAGTAAAAAACAAAATTCAATGTCCTCATCAACAGCTAAAGCTGAATATGTAGCCGCTGGTAGCTGTTGTGCCCAAATTCTTTGGATGAAAAACCAGCTGCTGGACTACGATCTTCAGTTTTCAAAGGTTCCTATTTATTGTGATAGCACTAGTGCCACTGTTGAAACCTAGATCTGACAATAGAACAATTTAATAAGGAAATTCAAGAGAAATTTGTAGAAGAAGAAGATGAAATAGAAATCGACGGTGCTTTCTTTATTGAATGGAAAATTACAAACTCTCAAGAACCCTAATCGACTCTCATAAGATGTATCTGAATCTATGTGTTTACAATGAATTTTCTATTTACTCTCATATTTTTCTCTACCTTAAACACTACTTATATAGGCAGAAAATCCATGATAAT
>NC_037544.1:26063386-26064489 GCF_001531365.2 Cynara cardunculus var. scolymus | reverse complement strand
GTTCCAACTGAGTATCAACTCGCTGACCTTTTCACCAAGCCTCTTGATGAAACAAGATTTAATATCTTGATCAGCGAATTGGGTATGTTGAACACTAAAGATTAATCTTCAGCTATTAAACGTCACTCAGTAAATGAAATGATTCAGTGCTCTATCTCTAACACTGAACTTTTGAGTAAATATATCTATTTTCTCTCATGTATGATTACTCTTTTCTTTTCTAAAACTTAAAACCTTCACTGAAGCTTTCTCATTCTTAGTGACAAATGTTTTAAAAGGTGGTCTCAGTGATTCTCTTGTCACTAACCACATGTCTAAGTATGTCTTTATACTTCTCTTAAAATTCAAAACGATCACTGAATCTCTTCTTATCAGTGATTAAAACGTTTTTTAAATGCCAGCTTCAGTGACTCTCTTATCACTGACACTGATGTCATAAAACCCTCACTGAATCTTTCTTTTCAGTGATAAAATGTTTTAAACGGTCTTATCAGTGTTTCGTTAAAACCCTCTGGTCTCTCTTCTAGAGCTTCTGGTGCCTTGACCAGAGCCTCTGGTTGTACTAACCAGACTTCTGGTTCAAAAGACATGATCAACCAGAGCCTCTCTGGTTTAATGTGTAAGCCAACCAGAGCCTCTCTGGTCTGTTTTTCATAAAAAGATTCTAAGTATAAAATCCTTTTCTTAAAACTTTTAAAAAATATGATTTTAACATAGAAGCTCTTATCAATATATACAAAGCCTCTGATCCAATTAGTACATTTAGTAAAAACTTGCTCATTCTCCAAAGCAATAACCAGAATCCTCTGGTCCAATAATAAGGACCAACCAGAGCCCCTTTGATTCCTTACAAGGAACAACCAGAGCCCTTCTAATTCCTCATAAAAATGACCATGTTGTTCCAAAACACATTTAACCAATATCAATGGCCATAAGCCAAGTTTTCCCCTTCTCAATAACATCAATACTATTAATTCTAATAAGAACAATATCTTTGAGTTCTCAAATCACAAAGAAGTAAGGACTCAAATCTATTGTAGTCTTAAAAGACATAATAGCAAGAGCTATAATATTCACATACAATTGCCACCCTTATATCCAAA
>NC_037544.1:26061586-26062907 GCF_001531365.2 Cynara cardunculus var. scolymus | reverse complement strand
CACCCTTATTCCAAAAGACACCTCTCCTTGATATGCCACCCTTATTCCAAAAGACGCCACTCCTTGATATGCCACCCTTATTTATTTTTTCAAAATCTATGAACTAGTTCGGATGAAGGACCGCAGTCACAACCATCTTATCGAATCTTCATTCATAGTTTTATCCATACAATCTATAGATTAATTCCCAAATGAAGACATATCAACAATCATAATCGTCTCAAAAGAATATTGTTTATAGTTTTCAACCAACAGTTTTATCATTAAAACCTTTCAAACTCAAGAACAATCTATTCTTTCAATGGTTTCCAAAAACATCATATCCGTTTTTAGATCCTCAAAACATGATATCATTTCCAAAACTATTTTAAAGAAGCAATCCCTTCTTTATCTTTCCCAAAACAATTTTTAATACTCAAATATATAACAATAACACCTTTAAACTAACAAAATAGTTTTACTATCTTTTCTTCAAAACCAACATAAAGACCCAGTAGTTTATATAACAATATATATAAAAGTTTTAATCATCAAAAACTCACAGTGTATAATCAACAATATTTTTAAAACTCACCTTAACAATCACAGATTTTGCATTTTTAAAACACACAGCAATTCACAAGCTCTTCAAACAGCTTTGAACAAAAGATTCATTCAAGAACACTTCTCACCGCCGCAACACTCTTTTTCTCTTTCAACAGATTTTTCTTCAAATGAAATGATAAGGTAGAATATTATCTTTTTATTTCTTTAAATACTCCCATCATGGCGGTGAAGATTATTTTAATTATAAAACTCATAGGCGGTGAAAGCTTTAACCAATAGAAATAATCTTAGGTGGTGGGTTTATTTATCATAAAATTCATGATTTCTTAACCATGAAGATATGAGTTTTTAAATAATATAATAATGTTTCACCAGAATATCTTATCACAAATATGCACCACCTCATGTATGCTTCACACCACATGCATATATGTATAAATTACATACATATCATGTCATCTTTTCATATATATATGCATGCATAATATCATATTCACATTTCACATATATAGTTCATGCATTTCTACTTAGATATGCATATTTCACGTAATCCACATAATAAACATGTATAAATTACCTCAACCCAGGTTGTCTCAAACCTGGTTATAACATTCTTCCCCCCTTAAAAGAATCCTGTCCTGGAATTCACTTATTCAAATAACCACGGATATTGGGTTCTCATGTCAGATTCTAATTCCCAAGTTGCTTCTGAACCCTTATGAAAACGCCACTGTACTTTTACTAAACTGATCTCCTTGTTTCTCAATACTCTGGT
>NC_037544.1:26059414-26060686 GCF_001531365.2 Cynara cardunculus var. scolymus | reverse complement strand
TGCATCATAAGCTTTTGGAGTTCGGGGTAATTTCATGATAAAGTCCATCGTAATATGATCCCATTTCCAGATCGGTAATTCCAATGATTGTAGATTCCCATAGGGCCTCTGATGCTCTATTTTAACCTGCAAACAAGTTAAGCATCGTTCTACATATCTTGCGATGTCTTTCTTGAGACCTGGCCACCAATAAAATGCCTTCATATCATTATACATTTTGTTGGTACCTAGATGGACGGAATAACGGGACTTGTGGCTTTCATTTAGGATGGTTTCTCGTGTATTCCCATAATTTGGTACCCATATCCGACCTTGGAAACATAATATTCCTTCCCCATTCGGCTTCATGATGGAAATTATCTTACCCACTTTTTCTGATTTCTTGTTTTCTTCCTTAACAGCCTCTGTTTGGCATCTCTGTATTTTCTTATGCAAATCTGAGTTTAAACTTATTTTCATTGCCACTGCCTTGATAGTTCCACTTCTCTCTTTATGGCTCAGAGCGTCGGCTACAACATTAGCCTTTCCTGGGTGATACAAAATTTTACAGTCATAGTCATTAACTAATTCAATCCATCGTCGTTGTCTCATATTCAGATCCTTCTGGTTAAACAAGTGTTGTAGGCTTTTGTGATCTGTATAAATTTTACACTTCGTTCCCAATAGGTAATGCTTCCAAATTTTTAAAGCAAAACCACGACCGCCAATTCCATGTCATGAGTTGGATAGTGCTTTTCATGATCTTTTAATTGTCGAGATGCATATGGTATGACTTTCCCTTTTTGCATCAAGACACAGCCTAAACCCAACTTCAATGCATCACTATATACCACAAAGTCTTTAGTTCCATCGGGTAATGATAGTAGCGGAGCACTGCAAATATGATCTTTTAATAACTGAAAGGCTTGCTGTTCTTCTTCCTACTGAAATTTAACATTCTTTCGAGTTAATTTCATTAAAGGTACGGCTATTTTAGAAAAATCTTGAATAAACTTGCGGTAATAGCCTGCCAATCCCAAGAAACTTCAAACTTCAGATGGTGTTTTCTGTGCCTCCCATTTTGCAGCAGCTTCAATCTTTGCTGGATCTACCTTTACTCTATCCTCAGATATAACATGCCCCAGAAACTGGACTTCTCTTAGCCAAAATTCACACTTTGATAGTTTAGCATACAACTTTTCTCTTTTCAAAAGCTTAAGGATCATATGAAGATGTTCTGCATGCTTTTCTTGGGTTTTGGAGTATATAAAAATATCATCGATAAATACAATG
>NC_037544.1:26010561-26057934 GCF_001531365.2 Cynara cardunculus var. scolymus | reverse complement strand
ATGACATCGGGGACAAGTCCTTTCATTGAATCTTTGTATGGGTCTGTTTCCAAGCTTTACAACTTTTGGTCCTTTGTACCCGGTTGATGGACCTTCCCATTTCCTCTTTTCTATTGCTTTCCCTTCTTCTTATCTGTTTTTGTTTCTTTCTGTTACCTCCGCTGCGTCAACGGTCAATGAAAATGTAGCCGGATTCATGGCTATAACGAATTCTCGGATTGATGGTTTCAATCCCCAAATATACCTTTCCACTTTTCTAGATTCCGAGGAAATATAATGTTCTGCAAATCTTGAATATTCGATGAATTTCTCTGTATATTCCCTTACAGTTCTGTTTCCTTGTTCCAATTTTAGAAAGTCCTCTTCCATTTGTCTAATGGCAGCTTTTGGGCAAAACTGCTCCTTGAATCTGTTGACAAACTCTAGCCATGTCATAGTTTGCAAAATATCTGTTCTGGCTAAGGATTCTACTTCCCACCAAAATAACGCATTTGATTTTAACACTAAGACTGCAAATCTGACTTTATCTGTTTCTGCACATCGGATGGTATTGAATACAGACTCCATCTCTTTGATCCAACACATAGCTTTAATTGGATCTCTTTCTCCCGAGAATGTTGGTGGTTTGCAAGTTAGAAACATCTTTATATCTCCTTTCCTGTTATTGAGAAATGGAATTGATGGAGTAACTTCAATTCTACCTGTCTTTATTCTGGTAGGATTTCTCAAAATAGAAGTCAAGGTTTCCCTTAGCTTTCCCATTTCTTCAGCTAATATGTCTCTTGTTACATATTCTGGGGTGAGACATCCGTTCTTGATTCATATTTTCAGAGTTTGATTCTGCTTGATTCATATTAATATATGGCTGGCTTATTCTGCCTCTGGTCTGCCCCCTACCTCTGCCTCTACCTCTGCCTCTGCTTCTGCCCTCAGAGGTGCCAATAGGAATAATAGGGGATTCTTCTTCATTGGGGTGGGTGATCCTTTCTGACCTTCTTGATCTACTAGCCATCTATAGATAACAAAGTTAAAACACATATTTTTCACATTCCCAAATATAATAAAGTGTCGAAGTTCAGTTATGTACCTGTAGATTCAAAATTACATTGGCCAGATGTAATCCGAAAATACCTTACACACTGATCTCTTAACTTATTATATTTATTCCAAAGGTGCTAACTAAGTCTGGGACACTAATATGCAATGAAATAGTTGAAGTCTAGGTATCATGCAGGTGAATACCTAAATCCCATAAACTCAAGCTCTGATACCAACTCTGTAACACCCCCAAATCCATACATTGCATATAACACATATTTCAGATATAGAATACATGTTTTTCCCCACATAGGTCCTTGATACAAGATTTTATAATGTAAAATACGCAACCCAAAAAAATTCCAAAAGTACATGTTCTTGCATCCTAGCATCTATGCTTCCAAAACAACTAAGCACATAGGGAAGTAATTCACATAATGTTCTTTCCCTTATTATCTTTACCTGCACACATATTTTTGAAAACACGAAATGAGGGTTAGACATGAATGTCTAGTGAGGTTCCCTTTTATGTACTGCAGGGTGAAGATCACCAAAACATTTATTTCAAATAATTCATCTTATGTAGCAAAACTAAAATCATACCGCCTCGGTCCATTGGGCCTCTGGTTCCAAACCGCATTTGGAATATATTCCAATAACCAGGACCAGAGCCCCTCTGGTCTCTCTTCCAGAGCTTCTGGTTCCTCAACCAGAGCCTCTGGTTGTACTAACCAGACTTGGAATATATATTTCAATAACTAGGACCAGAGCCCCTCTGGTCTCTCTTCCAGAGCTTCTGGTTCCTGGACCAGAGCCTCTGGTTGTACTAACCAGACTTCTGGTTCAAAAGACATGATCAACCAGAGCCTCTCTGGTTCAATGTGTAAGCCAACTAGAGCCTCTCTCGTCTGTTTTTCATAAAAAGATTCTAAGTATAAAATCCTTTTCTTAAAACTTCTAAAAATATGATTTTAACATAGAAGCTCTTATCAATAGATACAAAGCCTCTAATCCAATTAGTACATTTAGTATAAACTTGCTCATTCTCCAAATCAATAACCAGAATCCTCTGGTCCAATAATGAGGACCAACCAGAGCCCCTCTGATTCCTTACAAGCAACAACCAGAGCCCCTCTAATTCCTCATAAAAATGACCATTCTATTCCAAAAACACATTTAACCAATATCAATGGCCATARGCCAAGTTTTCCCCTTCTCAATAACATCAATACTATTATTTCTAATAAGAACAATATCTTTGAGTTCTCAAATCACAAAGAAGTAAGGACTCAAATCTATTGTAGTCTTAAAAAACATAACAATAAGAGCTATAATATTCACACACAATTGCCACCCTAATATCCAAAGGTACATCTCTCCTTGATATGCCACCCTTATTCCAAAAGACATCTCTCCTTGATATGCCACCCTTATTTCTTTTTTCAAAATCTATGAATTAGTTTGGATAAAGGACCGCAGTCACAACCATCTTATCGAATCTTCATTCATAGTTTTATCCATACAATCTATAGATTAATTCCCAAGTGAAGACAGATCAAAAATCATAATCGTCTCAAAAGAATATTCTCCATAGTTTTCAACCAACAGTTTTATCATTAAAACCTATCAAACTCAAGAACAATCTATTCTTTCAATGGTTTCCAAAAACATCATATCCGTTTTTAGATCCTCAAAACATGATATCATTTCCAAAACTATTTTAAAGAAGCAATCCCTTCTTTATCTTTCCCAAAACAATTTTTAATACTCAAATATATAACAATAACACCTTTAAACTAACAAAATAGTTTTACTATCTTTTCTTCAAAACCAACATAAAGACCCTGTAGTTTATATAACTATATATATAAAAGTTTTAATTATCAAAAACTCACAGTGTATAATCAACAATATTTTTAAAACTCACCTTAACAATCACATATTTTGCAGTTTCAAAACACACAGCAAATCACAAGCTCTTCAAACAACTTTGAACAAAAGATTCCTTCAAGAACACTTCTCACCGCCACAACACTCTTTTTCTCTTTCAACAGATTTTTCTTCAAATGAAATGATAAGGTAGAATCTTATCTTTTTATTTCTTTAAATACTCCCACCATGGTGGTGAAGATTATTTTAATTATAAAACTAATAGGCTGTGAAAGCTTTAACCAATAGAAATAATCTTAGGTGGTGGGTTTATTTATCATAAAATTCATGATTTCTTAACCATGAAGGTATAAGTTTTTAAATAATATAATAATATTTTCACCATAATATCTTATCACAAATATGCACCACCTCATGTATGCCTCACACCACATGTATATATGTATAAATTACATACATATCATGTCATCTTTTCATATATATATGCATGCACAATATCATGTTCACATTTCACATATATAGTTCATACATTTCTACTTAGATATGCATATTTCACATAATCCACATAATAAATATGTATAAATTACCTCAACACAGGTTGTCTCAAACCTGGTTATAACAACTCTTACCCAAAAAAATCTTGGTTTATTTCTAACAACCTGTTTGCTCTAATTCTTTTTGATACAAATAGATGGCAGCCAAGAACGTCAACTTCTCCATCGACGAGATCTCAATCAAGGCCAACAATCACATTGCCTTGTTGGAGATACCATCCTCAAAGGCGTATTACCAAGACGCGACTGACTTTCTCTAACAGTCATCCTTGGGTTACGCACTCGACCATGAGCCTATCATGGTGAAAGAACTCCTTCAGCAGTTTTGGCTCACTGCTGAAGTTGTCGAAGTCGAGGTTAAGCCTGGACGCCAGGTGGAGCAGATCAACTTCACTAAATCTAGAAAGTAGCATTCTAAAAAGCCTTGAAGAAGGTGCAACAGACAGCCTTAAATCATGGATAAAGCGAGAATAAGCGACACCACCTCTTACATACAGGTTCAAATGGACTGAGTACAAACTGCTAGCTGAAGGACATTACATACAAATCTGGTCACATTTACATTGGGATATGCTTTTACCATTTATTGGCGAAAGTTATTGTATCAGTGTCCAAGACATCAACAACAGAGAAGATGATATAGATTCACTGTCTGATCATGGATCACCACAATCAATACCAAGCACACACAAGGATTTCTAAAGACGACAAATAAGACTTCTGACATCTTTGAAGAAGAAGACATGCTTTTTGAAAATATTAGCATTGTAATAATAATATATTCTTATCTTATTGAATATTTGTAGATGCTTATCTTCTTTTGAAATTTTAGCTATAAATTTTGTCAGGTGTAATAATTTAGAGACTTCTACTGTAAATAATCATTTCAAGGCCTATATATACATGTCTTAAGCTTGCTTGTAAATTAATTAAGAAAATTTATGCAACCCTTTTGTGAAATAACAATTCATGAGTTGCTAATTCCCTCTCTCTCTATTTTCCTAAGTTAGTTTTTACTCTTCATATTCCTTTTCAGTACTTCATATTATATCCCTTGCTTAATTAAAAAAAATCTTCGTTGCTCCGTTGCACATACTCTCCCTCCTTCTCACCGTTACACATACTCTCCCTCCTTCTCGCCGAGCACTTATCTGGAAGTATATTATCCTCTTTCTCTTTATCTTTATGTTTTTATTTTTCAGTGGTTTAACGGAAACCCGAAAAATCCGCCATACCCCCTTTGTTGGTATCAGAGCATAGAACGATTCTTTAATTTAAAAGACTAAGCCAGACTCGAGTATTAAATGATGGCATGCATAAGCCCATCTTTGTTGTTGTTTTCGAGAACCCGCTTAGGTGAAAATTAAGGGATTAGTTGATGTTTTAATACTTATAAGGAGATAGTGATGGATTTAAAAAAAAAAGGTTTACAAAGTTTGTAAATTTGTTAAATATTTGCTTATATTATAAGTCTTATAACTTAGGACTTTTATGTTGCGTATATAAAAAGGGATGTAAGAAAATATTAATGAAAGGAATTGAGGGTAAGGAATTAATTTTAGGAAGATAGACACTTAAAATACTGAAAAAACTTTAGAAATCATAGGGTCGTTAAATCAGAAAAAGCTTGAATTTTTAAATCTTGAATTCACTGAAAAAACTAGTAGTAGTACTTTAGTAGAAAATTGTAATTTTATCTGTAGATTTCCTAAAACTCATAAACATCTTTTACATCCTGAAAATATACATTTAGACAGTATAACAGATTTAATTATCAATCTTGGAACAAATTTAGAACAAGAAGTTAAAAGAAATAATCAGAATTTAGACAGGATATATAATTTTATAGATAAAAGAACAGAGTTAATTAACAAATTAACAGAAAATTTAGATTATATTAAAGCACAAAATAATCAAATATAGAATAGAGTTATTCTATATTTGCTGTTCTAATTGTAATATCAGGATTTTTTAATTTAAATTTACATATATATTTAACTTTGGATTTTGTGATATCTTCTCCAATTAATCCTATTTTTTCTAAATGTAAAATTGTAGGGTGATTGATAGTAGTTATAATGTCTTTCCTTTTTTCTAGTTCGTGTGTTAATAACTAGTAAGTAATTTAATTGATTCATTTTCATCAAAAGATTTAGTTTGATTTTGTTGTTTTAAAAAGTCTAAGTTCCCTTGTCCACCACGCTTTCGGGCGAACTCTGATGTATGCTGATAGCTTAATGTAGGAAAACTGTAACTATGTTTACTTAGGGTAATAAAATTTCGATTTATAGTTATACCTCCATTTATACCAAAAATAAAGTTTAAACCAAGTACAAAATCTGTTGATTTTATATGTTCAGGATTTATGTTTATTTGTAGGATATCATATTTAATACTGTAATTTCCTTCAAAATCTAAAAATTGTATTCCTGTAGGTTCTATGTAGTTTTTAATTTGAATTAACCTGTTTTCAACTGTTCTAGTAAATAATTTATATGTTAATTCTTTATGGTATTCTATAGGTACTAAACCGTAAGAAATTATACTTTTCGTTGCTCCAGTATCTAATAAGGCTGTTAAATCTAAGAATTTATTATTACTTAACCATAATCTACATTGTAAATTAATCATAGTAATTGATCCTGTAGTTTGTATAAATATGTGTTCTTCATAGTCTTGAGCCATTTTATTTTCTTCTTTGTAAAGTGTGATGTCAATTTTTCTTTTCATATTATTAACTCTTTCTATTAGATTAGTTAGTAAGTTATCTATATCTGTGACTTTTTCTTCCACATTATTTAGTTTTAATTTACATAATTCAAAGAAGAATGGTTCAAACGAGAACCCCTGTGATTTACGAGAACGCAAGAACAACCCAATAACCTCATATTGTGATAAAAATAAAATTAAAAGATTTTTAAAATTAAAATTGAAATTTTAAAAAATTTTAAAAATATTAAAATTAAAAGGGTAATAATGGAAATGATATCATCAAATATTTTAACACGATTACACGATCATTATTATCATTATCTAATAAACGGTTAAGAATTCAAGGAGAAGTCGTAACATCAAATCGCAAAACAACCGTGATCGACCGAAACAACCAAGAAGCTATTGCATGCAACAATCGAACAAGAAGAAGAAGTTTATTCAAGGTATCTTTCACAATTACTCGTTTTGGACAAGTTTTTAATCGATTAGTTGTGATACTCATGTGATATCAATGTTATATGAGTATGATAATCACCGTTATACATCACTTGGGTTATCGTTTTGGTTGATAAGCTAAATTTTTGGTGTAATCATATGATATGAGTGTGATAATCATGTGATAAATTTTTGGTGTAATCATGTGATATGGGTGTGATAATCACTGTTATACATCACTTGGGTTATCGTTTTGGTTGATAAGTTAAATTTTTGGTGTAATCATGTGATATAGGTGTGATAATCACTGTTATACATCACTTGGGTTATCGTTTTGGTTGATAAGTTAAATTTTTGGTGTAATCATGTGATATAGATTTGATAATCATGTGATATGGGTGTGATAATCATCGTTATACATCACTTGGGTTATCGTTTTGGTTGATAAGTTAAATTTTTGATGTAATCATGTGATATGGGTGTGATAATCACCATTATACATCACTTAGGTTATTGTTTTGGTTGATAAGTTAAATTTTTTGTGTAATCAGATGATATGGGTGTGATAATCACCGTTATACATCACTTGGGTTATCGTTTTGGTTGATAAGTTAANTGATAATCACCGTTATACATCACTTGGGTTATCGTTTTGGTTGATAAGTTAAATTTTTGGTGTAATCATGTGATCTGGTGTGATAATCATGTGATATGAGTGTGATATGGAGAAGAAACATGAACGACATAGAGAAGAAGAAAACTAACAAGAGTAAAAGTGGAAAAGTGATAGGATAATTATTGTTGATTAAAATAAAATAAGAATCATAAAAATTACTTAATTACATTACTGTCCTTATTAAATTATTTATATATAATAAAAATTAATTTTATTAATTAAAAAGGTTTGAGGTTATTAAGTTATTCTCACGTTCTCGTAAATCACAGGGGTTCTCGTTTGAACCTCCACATATATATATATATATATATATATATATATATAGGGGGGAGATCAAATGTTAACCAACAATTTTGTGTTAACTTTGAAAACCATGACAATCAATCAAATTCCATTCTTCTTGTAGGTTTATGTCATGTTCACATTTTAATTACAAGGGTATTTCAGTAAATTGATATGATATGTAACTCCCAAACAATTAATGGGGAGTTACCAATCATCAAATCCCAAAAAATATGCATTTATGATATTAATATTTTTATTTTTTTTAATCTTGATATTCCATGTTTATTGTTTTATCAGTTTTTAATTCGCATAGAAAACACGATAGTAAATTTTTTTGGTATCAATCAAGCTAATATGGATAAACGCAATGGAATATAAATYGACAACAGTGAGAAGATTAAAATGGTTTATTATGACAATCGGAGTTCGAGGTCGGAAATTGAAGAAATTAACCAAAGCGAATGTCTTGGTAATAGATTTTTATTTTTTTTAGATTCGTTTTAATCGAAATTATGTTCATTACGATGTGTTGTGTTTTTATAATTCATCTTGTATTGATAGTTTTTTTAATTACTAAAATACGTACCTAAATCACATGTTCAAATGGAAGTACATACACGACCCATTTTCATATTGTCATATTACCGAATTTTATGAATCATGAACCATTGTGTTCATGTTACGTCTATCATATGAACACAAGTGTTATTTTTTAAGCTTGATACCAAATCTTTATATTTGTGTAAGTGTTTGCACCCGGTGTTCATATATTTTATACGATATAAACAAGGGATGAACACGATATGAACAAGGGGTGAACAACCATATAAGATCAGAAACATATATGAACAAGAGGTGAACCTTAAACGGCAATGCATGTATAAAACTCCAATTGACAAAGAATCGCTCCTGAATGTGTTTATAATGAAGGAACAATAGTTCACATTCTATTCATATCGTGTTCATACATGTTTTTTTACTTATTTCCTTTCGTATAACAGTTTTTCTTATTATGTTCATATTGTGTTCATAAATGCTATGCAGTCCATGTTCATATATATGTCAAATTTTTGTTCGCATTTGACACAATGGTTCATATATATATATATATATATATATAGTTGTGTACATATGGTCCTTACATTTACAAAAATAAATTAACAAAAAAATCATAGAATTTTTTATATTGTAACTCCCAATTAATTAATGATATGGAAGTTACATAATTTTTTTTACCTAAATACCCTTTTCAACTTTGTTCACTTATCTTTATGAAATTTTAAATTAAAAATAATAAGTTTTTATCATAATTAATCACAACCGTTTATTGAAAGATTGAATGGCCAAGATCGGTTAACAAAGTTAACACAAAAACTTTGATTAACATTTGAACGGGACCCTATATATATATATATATATATATATATATATATATATATATATATACTAACACTGACGTAAAACTAAGCATCGAAATAGATAAAGAAAAACAAAAATAAAACATAATTTACATTTGAGTTTTCGCACGCTACCTACATCGTCATCACAAGGGTACCTTAGATAATCATGCGAGTCAAAAGTCTTTGTTCTGGTCAAAATAAGAACAATTGATATTTTTGTTTTTTAACAGTATGATGTTTAAGGAAACACCGCGGTGCAAACTGCAAATTGATGAGTTACAGAATCTGAGATTTCAGTTCTCAAATTCATTACTTTAAAATCTATTTATCGCCATGAATGATTCAGCAACTCACCGACGGCTTCAAGTGATTCAAAGTCATTTTCTTCTTCAGTCTTCCACCTCAACCCCACTTCTCCGACTTCATCAGACCGCCGGCGAATTTTTCTTAGGTAAATTACAACTTCATTTTTTTAAATACATGTACACTCCTTGACTATAAGGAAAGTGATACAACCAAGGCTTCAGGCTTCAGTGTAGTTTTTGCTCCATTTATCTTCAATTTTACGGATCTATTGACGGGAATTATTATCAAAACACCCCCAAATGAAGTGAGAAGACGTCTTAGGGTCTAGGGACAACTTTGCCATTCAGTACCCTATAGACTAACACGAATATGGTGGAGTTTTTTTTTTTTCTTTTTCTTGGCTAACGTGGGTTTCCGACCGGTTCATGCCCACCTCTAATACATCGCAGATGAACCTGGCCACAAGGGCTTTGGCCAGACACGTATTTAGTAGAGTTACCAGATATGGCAGGCCGGGACTGTGACCGTTATGGCCCGATGACCCCGGGACCAGTTATGAGTTTTCTGGAAAAATCAGGTCCAGCCCAGGACCGGGTTACCTATACAAACCGGTTTTTTCTTAAAGAGTATTACAAATTGTTATATCACCAAAAGTTTCTCCATGAATAATCAAACCAATAATGTAAGGGCGCGTTTGGTTCCCCGGAATCTAGTTAACGATTTCTGCTTGCTTCCCGTTTCTGCTTATCGATTACTGTTGCTGCTTCCAATTTCTTCTTAACGATTTCTGCTTATTTGTTGCTTCTAGTTTTTGCTTAACGGTTAAAAAAATATCAAAGAAAGGGTATTTTTGTCCTTTTTTATCATTTCATTCTAACTCTGTTGCAAACCAAACAGGCATATTCCAATTCATTAAACATATTACATTTCATTCTGTCCAACCAAACACTTGGTCAAACCTGATAACATTCCATTCCAATTCCTTCCAGATTCCAATTCCTTTGACAGATTCCATTCATTCAGAAATCATTATACGAACCAAACGCCCCCCAAGTCTTTCTACAAGTTTCCATCATCAAATCATTTATATTTATTATATTATATATTTATTGGGTTTCTCATATTATTTATACTCATTTTATATATATGGTCAGGTGAATGATTACCATGGTATTCCTCAGTTTTATTTTTTTGGGGTTTTCCCCGGACCTCCCTCCCCCTCTCTCTCTCTCTCTATATATATATATATATATATATATGTGTGTGTATATATATACATAAAAATATACTTTTATTAGTCGGAGTCAGGGATAGAGATAGTCCCCATCTCGATCCCGTGTCAACTCAGGGATTCCCCGGTCCACATAGACAAGGAACCGACCTAGCTTGTAGTTTGTAGTTTAAAACAACTTACATAAACGGGAAAAAGAAATTCCTCGTTTCCCCGTTGCCAGTTGGGGATTGCAATGGGGATGTGATCATATTCCCCGATGCGGATGGGGTTTCGAATTGGGTTCGAATGAAAGTGCAGAAGGTGATGAAGGTGGAATAAACTTGTGACTTATGTTTGAGTGGAAAAGTCTACAAAAAATTAGTATAATCATCCAAAAATAAAAACATAATAACGATGCCCAAGTGAATTCACAATAGGAGAAGTCCAAAGACCCGTATGAATTAAATCAAAAAGAGCAGATGTGAAATTAAATGAAGAATAAAATGGCAACTTAACATGTTTCCCAAGTTCACAACCATGACAAAGTGAAGAACTATGAGTCTTATTACAATTTATAAGATTTTTATTTCTAAGAGAATCAAAAACGGGTGCTCCTGGATGACCTAGACGTTCATAGAAAAGAGACGATGAGATAGCAGCAAAAGAGGTTGGGTTGGCGGTCCGAGTAGAAACGGTTGTGATAGGATAGAGATCATCATAGCTATTGCACCACATGAGATGCAGCCCCGTCTGGAGGTCCTTCACAGAAAACCCAAAAGGATCAAATTCAACGGATACAACATTATCCATAGTAAACTGACGAATGGATATAAGGTTTTTAATTAGCTTAGGAGCATGCAAAACATTGGTGAGGGAAAATAGACGGTATGGTGGGCATAGGTAAGATTGGCCATAACCGGAGATAGGAATCATGTGACCATTACTGACAACAATATTTTTGTTCGTGCTCAAATTAAAATAGGACGAGAGAGTACCTTGGTTGGATGTCATGTGCGACCATATACCAGTTATTGTCATTCAAGGGATCGAGTGTCATGGTGTAGAGAGCAGGATCAATATCTATTGGAGCAAAATCAGAAGACGATGAACCCAGCTGGTTGTAGTCTTGGACCTAACACACCCGGTGCTGTAGAAGACAGGCGCAAAGGTCCTTGTGGCTTGGTCCATAGGTTGCTAGGATAGGGACATGGTGGAATGCTCCATGGCTGTTGCGACTGTAATCAGGGATTATATCATTGCTTTTATCTTATATATTACAAAAAAAAGATACAAGGATATATATAGACAGAAAACCTAGAAAAAAGAGAACCCTAAGGGCCTACAGGCTTAATGGGCCTAAGCCAATATATACCGTATTTACATTCTAACACTCCCCCTCAAGCTGGAGCATACTGCATAGATTTTAATCATGCCCAACTTGTTACAAATAAAAGAGATTCACGAACCAGGTAATGCTTTGGTAAAGACATCAGCAAGTTGACTTCTTGTTCGAACAAAGGGAGTTGAGATGATTCCATCTTCTAGCTTTTCACGAGTGAAATGCAGTCAACCTTGATGTGTTTTGTTCTTTCATGAAACACGAGATTGTTTGCAATGTGGATAGCTGCCTCATTATCACAATATTGGTTCATTGGTTTAGATTGAGCAAACCCAATTTCACCTAGCAGATATCAGCTCGCAAGTGGTTTGGCCCATAGCCCTGTATTCAGATTCAACACTTAACTGGGACACGACATTCTGTTTCTTGCTTTTCCACGAAATTAGATTCCCTCCAACCAACAACCAACAGACAATAGCCGTAGATCGCCTAGTAGTAGGATCTGCATTATAGTCGGCATCTGTGAACCCTTCTATGACATGATGACCGTGATTTTGATAAAGGATATCAAGACCAGGAGCACCCTTTAGGTACTTCAGTATATGCCTAAGAGTCCCAATGTGGAGTTCTCGGAGATGACATAAACTGACTTACTACACTGACTGGAAAAGTGATGTCAGGACGTGTAATCGTCAAGTAGTTTAGATCTCCATAGATCTCCATCGTCCGCTTTTAATTTCATATTTGGAATCATTGGGACCACACAAGGTTTTGTTTCATTCATACCAAGAGTCATTCAATACATCCAAACAATATTTCCCTTGAGACAAACATATCCCTTTTCGAGTATGAGAATACTTCAATTCCCAAGAAGTTTTTTAAGGGACCTAGGTCCTTTGTTTGAAACCAAAACGCAAGGAAATTTTTTAGCTTCTTGATCCCAGTCTCATCACTCCCAGTAATCACAATGTCATCAACGTATACCACTAGTGGAATACATCCGGAAGATGACGAAGTAAAGAACACAAAATGATCATAAGAGCTCCTCCGTAAGCCAAACTCAATCACTACGGCAACCGTCCAAACCAAGCACGAGGGGATTGCTTTAAACCATACAATGATTTACGCAGTTTACAGACTCTACCAGACTCCCCTTCAGCAACAAACCCAGGTGGTTGCTCCATATAGACTTCTTCATGTAAATCACCATACAAGAAGGCATTTTTCACATCGAGTTGGTGTAGTACCCAGTCGTAAGTAGCGGCTAATGAAACAAATAGGCGGATGGAAGGTACCATAGCCAAGGAGAAAATGTCTCGTGGTAGTCGACCCTACAAGTCTGGGCATATCCTTTGGCTACCAATCGGGCTTTCAGACGAGCCACAGATCCATCTGGATTAACTTTCACAGTGAACACCCATTTACAGCCAATTGCCTTTTTGCCTACAATTAACTCTACCAAATCCCATGTATCATTATGATCGAGAGCATTCATCTCATCAATCATAGCATCCTGCCATCCAGGATGGGCCAAAGCTTCACCAACCGTTTCAGGAACAAATAAAGAATCAAGTGTAGAGATCACAGAACGAGATGAAGATGGTGTTGGATTAGGATCCGATGTAGGTCGTTGCCGCCTATTATATACATGAACTATCCGTGGTTTAGTAGACTATTAGGTCTGTGTCAAGTCCGTGGTTTAGTAGACTCTTGGGTCTGTGTCGATTAAGCATGGGGGAAAAACACTTGTACCCTTTTTGAAGTCCAGAGTAACCAAGAAAGTCACATTTCAGAGACTTTAGATCCAACATAGTTATGTGAGGTCGGGTATCGCGGACAAAACAGGAACTACCAAAGATCTTTGGGCCGACAGAAAATTGATAAGCCTACTATTCGCTTTACGTACAAAAGAAAGTCTAAGTAGTTGAGTTTACTTTAGATGTAAATAAGAGGAGGGTAGTTTGGTAATTCCTCAATAGAATAATGGAACATCCCCTTTATAGTGGGGAGTTTGTTAGATTAGCTTTCATTCTGTTTTGTGAGTTGTAAAAGGGCGCAAGCTCAGAGGGAGAGAGCCGGCTTCTCGAAAGCCGTGTAATTCCATTTCTTCAATTCAATTCAATAGAAAACCACCGATTACGACCAATTTACATCAATTGGTATCAGAGCGAGTTCGATTCAACCATGGGAACGAGAAGTGCGACAATAAGAATGGATGATCTGGAAAGCTGTGTTGGTTCAATTGAGAAGAATCAACAGCTAATGGAGAAGAATCAACAGTTAATGGAGAAGAATTTGGAGAAGAATTTTCAGCAATTGGAAAAATTAAGCAACGAAGTATCAGCTAAAGCGATTTTGTCAGGAACATCGGACGGTGAGGATGGGGAGGGAACGGCTAAATCGAAGAGGAAGAACGAGGAGCGGCAGGATCGAGTCGATTCTTCGTCGTGAAAGGTCGTAAACTGGAAATTCCTTCCTTCGACGGAACCGATCCTGATGGATGGATTCTTCGTGCAGAACGTTATTTTTCTCTAAATCGATAAAAAATCGATGTATCCTCTATGGCGTTTGAAGGCGCCGCTCTGAAATGGTTCCAATGGGAGAATCGTCGACATCCGATTTCACGATGGGAGGATTTGCGTCAATTATTCTATCGCCAATTCAGATCGGCGGCGGCTGGAACTTTATGTGAGCAATTTTTGGCCGTCAAACAGGAAGGTACAGTCGATGAAATTAGGATGAAGTTTGTGGAACTGGCGGCACCATTAGAAGGAATTCTGGAAGAGGTATTCATGAGTCAATTCATCAACGGTTTGGAGAACTCGATCAAAGCAGAGGTTCGACTTCTCAATCCAGTAACACTTGAGGAGGCGAAGGAGATGGCTATGAAAATCGAAATTAAAAACGCTGTGATCGCTAAGGAGAGAACATTTTCAGTACCGAAAAAGTCAGTTTCGACGTTCTCGGGTAGTAGGATTGTTACTGGTGGAGTAGAATAAGTAAACAATTCTAATTCGGTGAACAATTTGATAAACAAATTGGGATCGGAGTATAGGAGACTGTCGGATCAGGAGGTTCAACAGAAACGAGCCTTGGACCTTTGTTATCGTTGTGATGAGAAGTACTCTCCAAGCCATAAGTGTAAGAAAAAAGAGTTGAATGTTTTGTTAGTACAAGAGGAGGAAACGATGGATTCCGGTGGCGAAGTAGAGGATGACAAAGTGCTGAATACTGCTGACATGATCGAGGTGAGTAAAGAAGTAGAAGTTCATCTTAATTCGGTAGTAGGCCTAACGAATCCGAAAACTATGAAGATGGAAGGATGCATAGAAGGTCAAAAAATTTTAATCCTCATCGATAGTGGAGCAACTCACAATTTCATCTCCAAGGATATAGTATATAAGTTGAATTTGAAGATTGATAAAACGAATGAGTATTCTATAACGATGGGAATGGGGAACAAAGTGAAGGGTGATGGAATTTGTAAGCATGTTGTGTTGAATGTGCAAAGTTTGGAGGTGGTAGAAGATTTTCTGCCCATACAATTGGGAAATAGTTATGTGATTTTGGGAATTCAATGGCTGGAAAACTTAGGAGCAACGTACACCAATTGGAAACAGCAACTTATGAAGTTCACACTCGGAGGTAAATCGGTGGCGCTGAAAGGTGATCCCGCTCTAGGGAAATCGTTGGTTTCATTAAAGGCAATGGGGAAATTGATCCAACAAGAAGGACAAGCTGTTTTGGTGGAGTTAGGAGCTTGTGCATTGATGAATGATGAAGTGCAGGAAGTAGGGCCGAAGGTACAATCTGTTCTGGAAGAATTTGAGCAAGTATTCAATATGCCAAAAGGGTTACCACCGAGGAGAGGTAAGGAACACGGAATTGTGTTGAAGGAGGGAATGGATGCAGTCAATGTGAGACCTTATCGTTATCCCCATTACCAAAAAGATGAGATAGAAAAATTGGTAAAAGAAATGTTGGAAGCGGAAGTGATTCAGCCGAGCAACAGTCTTTTTTCGAGTCCCGTTCTGTTAGTGAAAAAGATGGTAGTTGGAGGTTTTGCATCGACTATAGAGCTCTCAATAAGGCCATGGTGGTAGATAAATTTCCGATACCAATGATCGATGAGCTGCTAGATGAGTTATATGGTGGTGAAGTGTTCTCCAAGCTCGATCTGAAATCTGGATATCACTAGATTCGTATGAAGGACGAAGACGTACAGAAGACAGCTTTTATAACGCATCAAGGCCACTACGAGTTTAAGGTGATGCCTTTCGGTCTTGTAAATGCGCCTTCCACTTTTCAAGGATTGATGAACGAGGTTTTTAAAAACTGTTTAAGAGAGTTCGTTCTAGTGTTTTTTGATGATATATTGGTGTATAGTCAATCGGAGGAAGAACACCTTGATCATTTGAGATTAGTGTTCCAATTGTTGTCTCAATACAAATTATATGCCAATAAGATGAAGTGTGAATTTGGTCGAGAAAGACTGGGATATTTGGGTCATATCATCTCAAGTAAAGGAGCAAAGGTGGACGATTCTAAAATAAAACGATTTTAGAGTGGAAGGTACCTCGAAACGTGACGGAGTTAAGGGGTTTTTTGAGGTTATCGGTATATTACCTAAAATTTGTGAAAGGATATGGAGTTATAGCTAGTCCCCTCACGGATTTACTAAAGAAAAACCAATTTGGTTGGACCGAGGAAGCACAAGAGGCTTTTGGCAAATTGAAGAAAATATTGTCTTCACCACCGGTCTTGAAGCTGCGTGATTTTTCGGCCGAATTTGTGGTTCAGACGGATGCTTCTGGGACAGGGTTGGGGCTGTTTTAATGCAAAATGAACAGCCAGTGGCTTACTACAGTCAAGTTCTAGGCACAAGAGCAAGGCAAAAGTCGACTTATGAGAAAGAATTAATGGCCATAGTGTTGGCTGTGAAGAAGTGGAGACCCTATCTGCTTGGCAGGCATTTCATGGTTCGTAGCGATCAACAGAGTCTATGTTATCTGTTAGAGCAACAAGTGGTGGAACCGCAATATCAGAATTGAATGAGTAAACTAATGGGGTATAATTTTTTGATCGTGTACAAACAAATGAGTGCTAATAAAGCTGCTGATGCACTCTCTCGTAAGCATGAAGAGGTGGAATTATCTAATTTGAGTGCCAACATGGAGACAGTGGGAAAGTTTAAAAGGAGAGCTAGAAAAAGATGACTTTTTGGTCAAAATAAGAGAAGAAGTGTTGAAAGATGTTGGCCGCCATAAAGGTTTTGAAGTAAGACAAAATTGTTATTCTTTAAAAGTAGATTGGTGGTGCCCAAAAAATCGATGATCATTCCGAAGTTGTTTGAAGAATTCCATGCGACACCGATCGTGGGACATAACGGCGAAGAAAGAACGTACCAAAGAATGGCTGCTGAGTTGTTCTGGATTGGTATGAAGAAGGACGGACTCAATATGGTTAAAGGATGCGAGACATGTCAAAGGAGCAAAGTCTTAAGTGGTTCACTGGTGGGGTTACTACAGTCGTTGTCTCTTCCAGACACGGTGTGGAGTAATATTTCAATGGATTTCATCGAGGGACTACCAATTTCAGGAGGTCTGGATTCTATTTTGGTGGTGGTAGAGAGATTTAGCAAATACGCTCATTTTGTGGGTTTAAAACACCCTTCTACGGCTCAATCGGTAGCAGAGGTATTTTCTAAGGAGATAATCCGGTTGCATGGGATCCCCAATTCAATCATTTCTGATCATGACAAAATATTCCAGAGTAATTTCTGGAAAGAATTGTTCAAATTGCAATGGACGACTCTGAAATTTAGTTCGGCTTATCATCCACAAACGGATGGTCAAACCGAAGTGGTGAACAGAAGGCTGGAACAATATTTGAGATGTTGGATTCCAGATAGACCTCGCCAATGGAGCAAATGGTTGTCATGGGCAGAGCTGTCAATACAACACGGCGTATCATACAGCTCTTAAATGTTCTCCGTTCAAGGTGTTAAATGGACGGGATCCTCCTCCTTTATTACGTTATAAAGATGCTTCGGTCAGTGGATATGGAATTGATGAGTCGAGATGAGATATGGGATTAGGTGCAAATGCTTCTTTTGAAGGCGCAGTGTAGAATGAAACAGCAAGCTGATTTGAAAAGAACCGAGGTGGATTTTGTTGTTGGTGATTGGGTTTTTCTGAAGCTTAGACCGTATCGACAAAAATCCCTTGTGAACGGGAATAGTCCAAAGTTGATTGCAAAATTTTATGGTCCTTACAAAATCTTGGTAAAGTCGCTTATCGTTTAGACTTACCGGAGGGTGTAAGGATACATTTAGTCTTTCATGTATCTTAACTTAGAAAAGCTCTCGGTAATTGTTTGGTTACGAAAAACATACCAACTCAAGTATCTGAGGATATGGTGTTACAAGTAGAGCCCGAAGCCTTGTTGGATGTCAGACCGATGGGAAAAAATGATGCAGGAAGTTTGGAAGTGTTAGTCAAGTGGAAAGGGCTGTTCGATTTCGAGTCGACTTGGGAGAATCTGGAGGCTTTGGCTCGACATTTTCCAAATAATCACCTTGAGGACAAGGTGAAAGCTTTGGGGGTAGGTATTGATAAGCCTACTATTCG
The DNA here is from genome assembly GCF_001531365.2 of Cynara cardunculus var. scolymus. Taxonomy (NCBI): domain Eukaryota; kingdom Viridiplantae; phylum Streptophyta; class Magnoliopsida; order Asterales; family Asteraceae; genus Cynara; species Cynara cardunculus. Next base: position 26,039,454 of record NC_037544.1, on the reverse strand, counting down.
CTTTACGTACAAAAGAAAGTCTAAGTCGTTGAGTTTACTTTAGATGTAAATAAGAGGAGGGTAGTTTGGTAATTCCTCAGTAGAATAATGGAAACAACTCCTTTATAGTGGTGAGTTTGTTAGATTAGCTTTCATATTGTTTTGTGAGTTGTAAAAGGGCGCAAGCTCAGAGGGAGAGAGTCGGCCTCTCGAAAGCCGTGTAATTCAATTCAATAGAAAACCACCGATTACGACCAATTTACATCAGAAACAATGATTTTGTAGGAAACAGAACTGAGAAAGAACTTTTACCATCCAAGACAATGGAAGGCATTCGGTTGATAAGAAAACAAACGGTAGCAATCGCATCAGCCTAGAAGATTTTAGTAACAGTCATGTGAAATAATAAAGCCCAAGCCACCTCTAGGAGATGACGATTCTTCCGTTTCGCAACCCCATTTTGGGCTGATGTCACAGGAAGACTCATGAAGAATGCCATTTTGAATCATATATGACTGAAATGTTTGTGACAAATATTCTTTTGCACTATCACTACGAGAGTTTGAAGGGACACTTGAAACTGGGTTTTAATCTCAGCATAGAGTGAACAAAAATGTGTGAATACCTTTGATCGATTTTTCATAAAGTAAAGCCAAGTAGTGCGAGAGTAATCATTAACAAACGTAACAAAATACTTAAACCCAAGTTTTGAAGTAACAAGAGGTCCTCAAACATCATAATGGACTAACTCAAATGGGGATGAGGCCTGCTTATTACATACTTTAGGACTTAAATGAATACGCTGATGTTTGGCAAACTGACAAGACTCAGACTGTAGAGAAGGTAAACAAGGAAACTGAGGGCACAACTTCTTCAGATTCTGTAAAGATGGATGGCCTAATCGACAATGAACTTCAAGTGGAGATGATGAGCTGGAACAAGTCAATGAGGAAGGTACTTGATGTTCAAATATGTATAGGCCATCAGTCTCCCGCCCTCTACCAAAAATCCTCTTCGTCGACAGATCCTGAAAGACACAGAAATCAGGAAAGAATGAGATACAACAATTTAAAGCACGGGTAATTTTGCTGACTGATAACAAATTGAATGAGAAATTAGATAGGCTTAATACGGAAGATAACGAAACAAGCGGGGTAAGATCGATGGTGCCAAAACCAAGGACAGGTGTGGTAGACCCGTCAGCAATTGTGACATGTGACGGGGATTTGTGTTTATTGAAATTAGAGAAGATGGTGGGATTATCTGTCATGTGATCTAAAGCACCTGAATCAATGACCCATTTGGAAGCAGAAGATATTAAGCACGTACTAGAATTTACCTCTCTCAGCAAATGCAGTAGTCGGAGCAGTGGAATTCTCAATCCCTAAAACTGTCGAACATATTCTTCTGCGTGTATAGTAACAGTACTATCTGAGGCAGAGGCAACGTGCGTTGATGAACTCCTCGGATGTCTGGCCAAAAGCTTCTTACATGTGTGCTTGGTATGACCTAACTCATGGCAGTAGTAACACTCAACATCATCAGAATCTGGAATAGTATCCCGTGAGTTAGTTGTTCGGTCACTGTGGCCACCTTTAGAGCCACCACGATGGCCCTCTCAAAATCATCCTCGATAGCCACCACGGTGACCCCCACGAAATCATCCTCGATTGCCACCACGAAATCCCCTGGACCTACAGCACTATTGTGATCAGAAGTTTGAGAAGCCTGAAGATTCTCATTCCTAAGAACACGGGCAAATGTTTCTTGAAGGGAAGGAATAGCAGATTCATTCAAGAACTGAGATCTGAGAGTCAAATTCTGGTCGCAAACCAGTCAAGAAACTGATAACAGCCACTTGTTCCCTCCGAGTCTGCATGGCTTTAGCATCAACACTTAATGGAAGAAGAGAGTTAAGCTCCTCATGCACTTTCTTGAACTCCATGACATACGTAGTGAGTGATCAGTCATGTTGTTCTCCATGATGAGAGGACTTAAAACACTATAGATTCGAAAGAGAAGGCTCAATAAAGATAATGCATAGTAAGTGAGCTTAACATTTACTGGAAGTTGGAGCCATTCAAAGTAGTTGGAGCCATTAAGCTTGTTGTCGGTGAGCTTAACATTTACTGGAAGCATCTCGGGTACATGTAAACTACTGTTACTGTCAGATGTTTTGTCTTCTCCAGTCATCTTCAGATAAATCACGAACCAAAAGAGAGAACGTAGAACTTAGGACGAAGGATAGCAAACCAGAAAGCGAATGACACACTCACAGGGTGCCAAATAGCCGACGAACAGAGATGAGAACAATCGCACTCGCAGGGTGCCAAAGAAACCGATGAACAGAAAACTTCCTACCCAAGGAAACTTGTCGATCAAGAAAAAAAAACGATGAACAAAATTTCGATCTAAGGAAAGAAACGTACCAAAAAATTTCGATCCGCGAAACTAGTGATTGTTAAGAAACCGAGCTCTGATACCATGTAAGGATACAAGGATATATATATATATATAGGCAGAAAACCTAGAAAAAAGAGAAACCCTAAGGGCCCATGGGATTAATGGGCCTAAGCAAATATATACCGTATTCACATTCTAACTCCCGGTGCTGTAGAAGACGGGCGCAAAGGTCCTTGTGGCTTGGTCCATGGGTTGCTAGGATAGGGACATGATGGAATGCTCTATGGCTGTTGCGACCAAGCCCAAGGTGGGTAGGACCAAGACTGTAGGAAAGGCTGCCATTGTTGACTGTGCTGCTCTGAAGTACCCCCTCGGCCACCATGACCTCGCCCTCGGCCGTTATTGCCTCTGCCACGGCCACCATGACCACGTCCGTGTTGTCAATTGTTGTTGCTACCCTTGTATGACGGCAGAGAGGGGGTTGGATCAGTGTGACGAGAGGCATTAGTGGATGACATGAGAGCGGTGTCAGAAGGATAATGGTAGCGGCTTGTTACTTTGTCTGGTTTCTTCTAAGGTTAGCGTCGAACGTGCTTTGTAGAAAGGAGGGAGGGGATCACTTTGTTGTATAATGGTGGTGACGCCACTGTAAACCTCGGTGAGACTCGCTACTAGACAAAGAACAAGTTTGTTGTTTGACACAGGGGAGTCAAAATTAGCCAATTGCTTTGCAAGAACTTTCAGCTTTTGACAGTAAGCGGAGCAATTCGGGAAATCTTGGAGATGAGTGGATGGAGAATTAGTTTTCCAAGTATACAACACGAGAGTTCTTATTATCTTGGAAAATATCGCGAAGACGATCCCATGCTTGTTGAGCCGTAGAGTCTGGTTCAAGAATTTTATGAAGGTCATTCGAAATTGTGCCATTGCATCGAGGCGATCCCAGAGGTCTTTATCAACTTCTTTGGCTTTCTGCTTAGGAGCGATATGATCGAGCACTTGATAAGCATGAGCAGTAATCTAGAAGAGTTTTGCCCAAGAGTATTGTATTTTTTCCACATCCAAGGTTACGGGAATGAAATTTTTGATATTGGAGATTGAGAGGGCTGGATGAAAGGTAGAAGCTTTGGATGATTCTGCCATTGAAGAAGGAGCTAGTGCTTCAGAAAGTTGTAGAACGTGGGCGACGACTAGGGTTTAGTAAAGAGAGGGGAAAAAATTATTAAGAAAATATTGAGAGAATAACCTTATGCTCTGATTACCATGTTGGAGAGAACCTTGGCCGTTCTTGTCTATTGCATTATCACAAATATATATATACATGAGTTGTAGGGAGTTACAACAATTTAGGAAACTATCTCTAGAATATTACAATATAAGGAAACTATTTTCAGAATATTATGCAATATTCTAACATTTATGTTACCTAAGGAGTGGGATTAATCTCTTAGAATTGTGATATTTTGTACTGCTAATTGTAAATCTATTGCAGGAGAATAAGAGATTACAAAGAGGCTCTTTTTGTTTTAAATGTTTTGATAACATGACTTATGCTGGTCTTATATGTTGCCAGAGCAAGGTTACAGTGTTGTTCTTCCCGAAAATTTGCAGACAGGGAAGTGGAATGTGCTCAGGTCAGAGTCATCTCCTTGCACCTATTCATCTCTAGAGGGAAAATCAGATACAAACCCAATATTCTTACAAACTTACAAATTGGTTTCATGTGTTGTTTCGTATATGAAACCGCACATGTGAAACATGCAGTGTCCATACAGTGTTGTTTCGCATATAAAACGTTTAGGACTTCTGTGTGTGGAAAAATACATGAAAATATGTTTATATATGAAGTGCACTTAGTCGCACACATACACACATGCAAGAACATAACATATGAAACAATATAAATCATAACTTAAAATCAAACTCATTGAATGGTTTGGATTGGTTTTCAGGGGCTTGTAACATTTATTGGGTTTGTATTTGATTATTGGTCTTCTTCTCTATCAGTTAAAATGGTCATTTAGATACCTTTTTCCCACGACAGATCGGTTTGTTCACCTTTGGAGCTTGTGAGTAGATTTCATGATCATCCTGAAATAGCAACACTGCATGATAACTTTGTGTGAGTCTCCATTTACTGAATGCAACTTGTCAGTTATGATGTAATTTTCATCTTCTAATATCCATCTTAGGTAAACAAATTGTTTTCTTCGATCTCTAATTATAGGCATGCTGTGGAGACATATGGGAGTAACAAATATCTCGGAACACGGGTTGGGGTAGATGGAACAGTTGGGGAGTAAGTCGTCAAGTATATTTTTGTAGAACTTTTTCCTTTAAATACTTGATATATTTGTGTATTATATTATAGGTACCGGTGGACGACTTACAGGGAAGCAGGTATTGCTCGCTTGGAAATTGGTTCTGGTTTAGTGTATCATGGGATACCAAAGGCAAGCTAATTAAATTTACTCCTTCCATTCAAAGAAGTGATATTTTTATTACTGAAACAAAAAGAGGTATATTTCAACTTTGATCAATCAAAAGGTTGCTTCCTGTAGAAATATTTACTATATTAACTTTGCACAGGTACTACTAATTGAAAGATGTTTGTTGAAATTAGCAGCAAAATCCTAATCAGTTTTTCTGTACTAGGTTAACATCATAATATCTTACTGCATCTCTTTTTGTCTTTTGGAACAAGAAGCAGTATAGTTAATCATCATTCCTGCGATGAATGGTGGAAGTTTTGTTATTTTTTTTACTCTATTGGTATGTTTATGAAATCTGTTTCTCTATCCTAATATTTCTGTCCTTTGTTGAGTTTTACAACAGGGTTCCTGTGTTGGACTATATTTTAACAACAGACCAGAGTGGCTACTAGTGGATCATGCATGCTCTGCATATTCGTATATATCAGTTCCTTTATATGATACACTTGGTTAGTTATTTGGTGGTCTTCTGTCTCATAAATTGTAACATAAACGTAATTGGCTGGGTTTCGTTTTTTGTTACTATTTATCCTTTTATTTATTTTCTACAACAGGTTCAGATGCTGTAAAGTTCGTTGTCAATCAAGCAGCTGTGCAAGTTATCTTTTGTGTGCCACAGACATTAAAAAATGTGAGCTTGTTACCTTCTCGACTAGCCTGATATATGATTTTTTCTTGTTAGTTGCCATATGAAATATTTAATAAATCACAGATAGTGTTGAGATTTCTTCTTCACCAGTTACTTTCACTACCCTGCAAAAGAGGAGGTGGGGGGTGGGGGAGTATTACCCATATTTGTTTAGGAATTCAAATATGCTTATATGTTAAGAGATTAATACTGTGTCATCTATTGCTTAACAACTGCAGACCTTGTGTGCTGCAGCATTTATCTATATTGCAATCTTTAGTACTTTCACATTAAAGATATCAAAGTTAAGTTTATCTTAGTTGTATACTTATCTTAATACTTGTGCCATATTGCAGTTGCTGAGCTTCTTGCCTGAAATTCCGTCCGTTCATCTAATAGTGGTATGAAACCCAATTTATCAGTAATGAGTGTACTATCAATCCAGATGAATAATACTGTTTATTCCTTAACTAATCTGATTTACCACTGTGAAGGTGGTTGGAGCCAGCGATGATCAAATGGCATCCCTTCCACTGCAAACAAATGTTGAGATCATAACATATAGAAAACTGCAGATTCAGGTAATTTTAGATTGTGTGGAATATTTATATACTTGTATGTTGCACATAAACATTTCTTGAATACTCCATGTACTCCCTCTGTCCCAAAATAAATGTCCACTACGAAAAAGACACAATTATAAATGTGTAATTGTTACACCAGAGGGAGGTTTGGGAGAAAACACCAAAAAATGAAAAACTGAAAAACACCTTGGTAACCATTCGTCTGTACGATATGCATATACGCATACAAGTAATTGAAGTTGTTTCTTGGTTTCTATGCATGTGTGCATGTTATGCACATGTGCATATCGAATAAATTACTTGTATACACATGGGCATACCATACAAAGGAATGGTTATCAAGGTATTCCTCAAGATTTCCTTTTATGCGGTTTTCCCCTAAACCTGACCCTATTACACTATTTGATTAACTAAATGACAATTTTACCCTTAATAATAGAGGGTGCAATGAATCCATCTCATAATTAAGGGTAGAATTAAGGGTAGGCACTTACTATTGAAATGTGGACATTTATTTTGGGACGGAGGGAGTAGCAGTACTTGCTAGAGTTTATATTCTATGTGGTAATTTCAAGTTTCAATGAAGTATGTCTGACTTGCGGTGGTAGATGACCACATAGCATAGCTTTGTTTAATGTTTTGTTCATAATGTGTATCCAGCCTGAGATTCCCGAACTCTTGAACATGTCTTCCTTTGTTTAGTACTAAAAAGGACTTCTTAAATTACTTTTGGCTATGGTCTTTAGCTGTTATTCTGTGGTTGATGTGATTAGTTGTTTTTAATAATGTCCGACACTTTTCTAGAATATGATGTCTCGGTATTTTTCAGGGTAACAATTACCCGAAATCATTTTGTCCACCAAAACCAGAGGATATAGCTACCATATGCTATACAAGTGGAACAACTGGGATGCCAAAGGTTTTCCTTCAATTTTGCGTGAATTTCACCTCATCATTTTGATGTTTGACTCCTTTAATCTGACGTTCATTCTTTTCTTCAAGGGCGCTGTACTTTCTCATAAGAACTTAATTGCCAATGTTGCTGGCCAAAGTCTTCGAATGACATTCTACCCTTCAGACATGTGAGTCATTCAATTATGAAAAACTAAAAATATTTGTGCATTGTTCGTTATGCTGAAACTGATGTTTTAATATTACTAAAGATTTGGTATGTTGTGCTACAGATACATATCATATCTTCCTTTGGCACATATATTTGAACGAGCTACCCAAATCATTTTAGCTTATTATGGAGTTGGAGTTGGATTTTACCAGGGTGTAAGTAACTCCTCCCTACAGGCTTCTGATAGTTTTCTCTTGTTGATAGTGATGAGTAGTTTACCTGGTGGTGCCTTGAAGTTCTGCATCCGTTATGCAGTGTAAGCAGGTAACCATTTGAGCAAGACAGCTAGGGGTCAATGACTATCACAGAATATGTTAATAACTATTTGAAATAATCTATATCTGCTCAAATAACATAGAGATAACAACGATATAGCAAATACAGTAAAGAGATTAGGAAGAAAATCACTAACTTGATGAAGAACTTCCCAACGAATCTTGAGTTTTCTCGAATTGGATAGAGGATTTCATAGCAATCTCCTAAGACGAAAATTCCCTCCTACCAGTGCAGTAGTCCTGTATGCCATCTTGAGGATTCAACTATCCTGTCGAATTCGTGCACTTGACTTCAATCCTGGTGAATTGTATATGTTTCATGGATGCAGTAATGGAAGGATGAAAGAACATAAAGGAAAACTGGTTGGAAACCTGGCCCAAGGCATATATATATATATATATATATATATATATATATATATATATATAGAGGCAAGTTCAAATGAAAACCTTGCATTTCTTAGAAACCGTGTAAACTAATTTCGACCAATAGGAAAATTCCATTTTTTTCTAATTAAATTTAATTATTAAGGATATATTGGTCATTTGCATTGTTTTCTATTAAATATGGAAGTTATTAATAAATCTTAATTAAGGTAACATAATAAAGGATTTTTTATAAATGGTAACATTTAAATATTTAATTAAATTATAATATTAAAAATTGGATTTTGTTATATTGTGTCTCGGTTTATTATTGCCAAGATTCATGAAAATAGTAAGTTATTAGATCAATAAATCCATGAAATCAGTAATAGAATAAAGAAAAATATTCATGAAACCGGTTTCATACATGGTGAAATTGATGCATGGAGCAAGTGAAAATGAATATGAAATTGGTGCATGATGAAACCGGTTTCATACATGGTGAAATTGGTGCATGAAGTAAGTGAAAATGATTATGAAATGGGTGCATCATGAAATGGGTGCATGATGAATAGGGTGCATGATGAATAGGGTGCGTGAAGGAAGTAAAACCATTTCATAAGTGAAAGAAATTGGATGATGAAATGGGTGCATGAAGAAAGTGAAACCATTTCATAATTAGATTGAAACGGATCCATCTACCGGAACTTGAAAATGACAAATGTCTCATCTAGCATTACGTTGATTTGTGTATTGATGAAACTGTGAAACCATTTCGTTCATGAATGTAGTAGTAATTTATTATTATTATTATTATTATCATTCAAAAGGTTTCATTATGTTAAATTGATTATAGTGTGTTTTATTTTTATTGTTGATCTATTTTAATGATGGATGTTATTTTTTTTATATTATTTGAACATAAAATTAATATATTATTTTACAAATGATTTTTTTCATTAATATTACGATATACATGATATGGTTGCCATTGATATTACCACTACCAAAGTTACCATTTTGCCCTTTTTGGGATTATAAAAATAAATTTTTATTTTTAATTTTTTTTAATTTTCTAATATAACCTAAACTAATTTTGACCATTGATCAAGAAAATTGATGGATGAGATTGGTTTACATGGTTTACACAAATGAGGGCGATTTTCATTTGATCGCTCCTCTCTCTCTCTCTCTATATATATATATATATAGCCCAAAGCCTATGACCAACCCAGAATGTTCAATGCATGGGCCTTGAGCCAATTTTGTTTAACAAAGTCAGTTCGTGTATACAAACATCCCAACCTTTTCACCTATTACTGAGGTTGAAAGTATAAATATTTTACAGTTAGTAGGAGCACATGTATTGACCATGTCCAACTTGTCTACTAGATTTTTATACGTCCCATTATCTTAGTTTGGTCTTTTTTTGTTAGAGAGAGTTGCTTTTGATATTTTGTTCTGTTAAATATTCGGTGCTCAATCCCATCTTGTACATTACTTACAAACTGTTTTGAAACCCTTTATTTCTCTATATGGTATCAGAGCCAAGGCTTTCCTAATCAAACCATTCCGTCTACATACTTCTTCCAAAGTAGTTATTTACTGCTTCTCCCTTCACCATCATTGGCTGCCAGCAGCTCTCTTGTAATTGGCAATTGGCATCATGTCTGATCCAGTTGTGCATGACAACATCAGTATCATTCTGCCTATTCTAACCACTTTTGGCCATTGCTGGGACTTCGCAATTTTCTGTAGTTCCAGGGAGAGTTAGAAAATTTCTAAAAGAGTTCAAGGGCCATTCTGCAAATCCTAGAAAGGGCAGAGTTTATTTTGCAGCAGAACAAGGTAAATTTTTTCTCATGCTAGTTGGGGCAGACCACATAAAAATAAAAGAAATTATCCAAACAGTGCTACCCATGCTGATGTCTTCCCTTGCACTCCTCAAGAGTTCAGTCTTTACATGGGTTGGGCTCGCTTACAAGTTGAGTTTTGGTTGCCTAATATTATGTTCTGTAAATCATAGCAGGTCTTACTGTCGTCCTATAGGACTTACCTTCCAGCTTATATTAGAGTCCATTCAGTTTGTCATTCTCTAATGTTCATCTTTTATGCCTATAGTAGCCTTTTACTGTTATGGCACCTTGTATCTTACAAAGCTTTCTCCATCAATAACAGTAATCGAAATATCACTGCGCATACTAAATTACTTCATTGGAGATCTTATACCCTGATAGTAAATTACTTCATTGGAAGTGTATGTATCATTAATCATACATGACTACGTAAGAGCACATAAGTGTGGGACTCCAACTCAGGATCTCTAGGAGACCCTAAACAAGTCCCAACCATTTCGTCAAACCCAACTAGGTATCAGGGATACAGTTTTCATGCATTAGTATGGTTATTTTTCATTTGTTTTTTAAATGTGAAACATTGTATTCAAGCACTTCAACGATTTTTAAAAAAATGAGCTGTAAAAGACGATAATGCTGGTGTACCATATGACACCATATGACACTATCATTCAAGTTATAACACCGTCCCTTATTGCATAAGGTTGAGAAAATGTAAGTAATGTAGGTTTGGATGTTATTTGCAGTAACTATTCTTGGCTATAAACAGAAGCATGTAACATAATGATCATTCATCCAATAGCAAAATCGCATTTGGAAATAGTTGTTCTTCTATTTTTCTGGAATTTTCTGAATTATGTTCCAAACTCATGTTTGACGTCTTTGATGCTTGTCATAGACGGCAGGAGGATAGGTTTTAGAGTGTAAACAGATAATAACTGGACGTGCCTTATGCTCATGATTTTTTTTCTTTTTGAAGCATATAATATTTATATACGGCAAATGAAACTCACACACACGCCTAAACTTTGGTGAGGTTGGAACCGTTGACCTCTAGAAAGATTGGGTTACTAGGTACCACTAGGCCAAAGACCCTTTGGTAATGCTTATGAGTTCAAGATTTCATTTCATGAATTTGCCTCACCATGACATGTGTTTGAGATTTTATTCTATTAATGTAATTGTGGGTACAGGACAGTTTGAAATTAATGGATGATATGGCATATCTAAGACCCACTATATTCTTTAGTGTTCCTCGAGTATTTAACAGACTATATGCTGGGTAAGAAGTTTTGTTACTACTGAAGTATATTACTTTGTAAGTCCTCTTCAGAAACTTACAACGATGATTTGGTTTTGCAGCATTATGAATGCTGTAAAGTCATCTGGTGTTCTAAGGGAGAGACTATTCAATGCTGCCTATAGTGCCAAGAAACAAGCAATATTAAGTGGTAAGTAGCATAAGCTGCATTTTCAGGGACTTGTCTTATTTTAAAGATGCACGTTATGAAATCCCTATTGCCCTTGTTTCCCTACAGCAATTGTATAGTGTGAGAAGAATGTTCTCTACATTCTCATTCCACTTTAAAATATGCTCATATTTAAATTTTACCCTAGTAGGAAGAAAAGACAAAAGTAAAAATGAAGAAATTCCATTAATTTTATTAGTTCTTTCTACCTATAGTGATGATGTGAATAGCTTTTCTCGTTTGGGGATCAAGAAATGCTGAATATTTCTTTCTCTTAGATATGGATGTTCTTTAATAACAATGACGAAAATGAGAGTTGAGAAGGGACTTGTAACATGTGCCCAGTTTTTTGTGTACTCCTTTCCCTTTTTGATTTTGAATGGTTCTAAATATATCAATAAATTTTTTATATGAAGTTTACACAAACCTGAGTTGTAAATAGTATTCGTGATCAAATGAGAGAAAAGACATTCAACATATATATGTTCCATCAATATGGGTGATCAATAACACTATAGCGTATGATGGTCACATCAAACCTGTTTGTTATTCTCTGACAAAAATATGGGCGTTGTTTTGCAAAGTTATCAGTTAAAGAATTGTTATGCAAACCGAAAAAAATTGTGGACTGTTTTGCAAAGTTCAGTTCTTTCCAGTCTTACCCTCTATCAGTCCAATTCTATTCCTTATAAGAACTCTATTTTCAGGCTGTGTATATTTCAAAAGAGGTTGTTTTGGTGTCGCTTCCTTATGATTGTTGAATGTCCTTTCAGGCAAGTATTCATCTTCAATATGGGACAGTTTGATCTTCAATAAAATAAAGGGAATGGTTGGAGGACGAATTCGTTATATGGTTTCAGCTGCCTCTCCATTGTCTCCTGATGTGTTAGAATTTTTGAGAGTGTAAGTCATTATCTCCCACTTATTAGCATAGCCATCAATAGTTATAATTTGTTTAATGTGATTGTTTATTGTCGGTAATACGTTGGGTCATTTCAACAGGTGCTTTGGTTGTGTTTTTATAGAAGCTTATGGGATGACTGAGAATTCTTGTGCCATAAGCTTTATGGACGAAGCTGACAATTTATATGGGCAATTGGGCTCTCCAAATCCTGCTTGTGGTCAGTACTTCACACTCGTGAGCTATGCTGTTAAAATCGCGATATATCGGACGTCGGTCTCTGGAAAAATATCAATGGTGAAATATCGGTTCCGATTATATCGCCGATATTTACCAATATTTCACCGATATTTTGATGGAAAAATCGGTCCGATATACCGATTTTCTATAAGGCAAATGCTTGGGCTTTTTTTAATTACATGTTGGGCTTAGTTTTTTGGGCCTCTTTATTTGGTCAACCAGTCAACACATATATTAAGGTTTCACGCTTCTTCTCTTCTCGGTTCTTCACAGTTCACGCTTCTTCTCTTCTTGGTTCTTTCACAGTTCACACTTATTTCTCTTCTCGGTCTCCATCTTCACGGTCTGGCTTCTTTATTTGGTCAACCAGTCAACTTTTTAGATGATATTGACTTGGATGCCGAACCTATTGCTTGCGATTAGCTTGTTTTTTAACACTTTTCCTATTTTGTTTTGTGAGACTTGTTTATGTGATGTTCTAATTTTGAAACTATATTTCTAAACTCTTATTAATGCATATGATATGTTTATGGATGCATGTATATATATATATATGTATATATATATATGTATATATATATATATATATAATTCTAAGAAATATTATATTAACCGCTATTTTGGACTGATATATCACCGATATAACCGAAATATCGACCGATATTTTGTATTTTGACTGCAGTAACAAAATAGCTCGTGACTAATGATATTGTTTCTCGGTGTTAGTTCACTCAGAATAGATCCTTCTTTTACCTTTTTTGCCTTGATATTTTGTAAATTATATTAACAGATTCTGAAGTGAATGTATGATTCAACAAGAATTGACAGCTATGGTTTTATGGTCCTGTTTTCAGAAATTAAGTTGGTAGATATTCCAGAAATGGGCTATAGATCAGCAGATCAGCCTCATCCACGTGGCGAGATCTGTGTAAGAGGGCCAACTGTGTTCCAGGGGTACTATAAAGATGAAGCACACACGTACCTTCTTTTAACCTATCCTGCTAACTTTTCTTAATCTGAAATTGTAATTATCTAAGTATATATTATTGATTGGTCAGAAGAGAAATGATTGCGGAAGATGGATGGCTGTATACAGGGGACATCGGGGTATGGTTACCTGAAGGTCGCTTAAAGATAATTGATAGGTAACAACGGAACTCAACTTATTTAGAGTTTAAAAAGTGTTTTTTAACTACTTATATTATGTCAGAAAGAAGAACATCTTCAAATTGGCACAGGGAGAATATGTTGCCCCTGAGAAAATTGAGAGCATATATGTCAACTGCAAGTTTGTTGCTCAGTGCTTTGTGCATGGTATGAATATGATAGATTTTTTACATATATTTTTCTTTCTAATTTGTTGGCTTACTTGTGTTTCATTGGGTAGGTGATAGCCTGAAATCCTCTTTGGTTGCCATTGTCTCATTGGACCAGGATGTGCTTAAAGCATGGGCTGCAGCTGAAGGCATCAAGGTGAGTTTCATAGTTTATAAAGACTTCAGAAGAATATGAATTTCTATATTCTTGTGTTGTTTCAATTACATTACAGAGAAGATATATATATACACACACACGAGAGAAAAGAGATAAGGATAAGGACTATTCTAGAGCAACTCCCTGTCGGAGTCTAACTCTCTATTGGAGTCTATCTATAACAACTTAGCACTTTTCTTTGTATACGAATCTATCTACACTCCCCCTTAAGTTGGATGGTATATATTATACAATCCAAGCTTGTCTTTCAGCTTATCAAAGGAAGGCAAATTCAGTGCCTTAGTGAGGATGTCAGCCACCTATTGAGTAGTGAGGTGTTAAAGATTCCAAAAAGACTTGTTACCCGTCATATGTTGCGATGCACGGGAATTCATAATCCATGACTCACCTGACATGTCCCCGGCTTGTTAGTTGGCCATAAGTGCGGTCGAGGAGTTTAAAAATTGTCCTATTTGCTCAAGTTGGGCTTTGGAGAAAACTGCATCTATTGAAGAGGATGGTCCAGTCTTTGAGTTTGCGGAAGCGCCTTTATTTTCTATCATGCGTTGACTTTGAGGAACTCAATCAGCAGGTTCTCTATGAAGTTTCCAACAGGTGCGCTCCATGTGATGAGGCCGCTGGCAATGATTGCACCAAAGAGAAGGCTTTCGAGGTTAAGAGCAACCATGGCATAATTTTCAGCCTGATTTTGTCCTTCAGAAAGGATCGGATTCATCATAGTCTTCTACCGATGTTCTTCCCGACAAACTTCAGCAAATATGACATCAATTAATGGAAGGGATTTCATACTCAGGATACAGTCACGGACATCATCGAGTGAAGGATCAAGACCGGCTAGAAAGTCATAAGTCCTCTCATTGATAAGCATCTTTTTGTATAGATCAGCGTCGGTTGGATCTTTCCATTCGGGCTGAGAAAAAAGATCTAGTTTCTGCCAAAGTTTGGTTAGTGTATTGAAATAGGTTGTAATATGACCAGATTCTTGTTTCAGATTTCGTGCCCTATTTCTTAGTTCGAACACCTGTGAAGAATCTTCAAGATCGGAGTAGGATAATGCTACCGCATCCCAAATGGATTTATAACATGCCTAATCTATGACAGGTGGTCAGAATTCAAAACGGAAGATCACATTATTGCTTAAATAGAAGCGTGAAAATCAGAAACTGCCGATTTCACAAAATCTGATGAATTATCAACAAACCAGACAAGGGTTTAGGGATTTTTCCATTGTTGACGGAATGATCTGGCTTTCGAGAGGCCATTACTCTTCCAAGGCTAACAGAATGATCCATGCTCACTGTCACAGCCCCGCATTGCCCACTTTTACTTGTGCACTAATTGAATGTAACTTCCCTTAGCACAACCTACCAACCAATATCGACTATTTGACCCTCAGTAATATAACTGAAATAAATAAAAAGCAAAAATCATGAAGAAAAAGGAACCTAAAGCTCGTGTTCACAAGGAGTGACAAATGTAGTATTAACAATACCCTCTAGAGCGCCCACACCACATTAGGGGGAGGTAAACCACTGGTAGTCAGCAGTAAGTGGTGGTCTCACCAATATATTATGTGTTGATTATGCTAATTATTCCTTTGTACATATTTGGCATCATAGTATGAAGATTTAGGACAACTTTGCAATGATCCGAGAGCAAAGGCAGCCGTCCAGACCGACATGAATCTGGCGGCCAAGAAAGCTCAGGTATTATAAAATATGCAACTCATTTTTTGAAGTATATATAATAGGAGCCGATCCAAATAAGAATGCTAAATACCGTGAGAAGGTAAAAAAGCAAGGTTAAGGGAAGGTTTGTATGTGGATCATTGAAAAAATCTATTTGAAGATGCATATGTCAATTGAATTTTTTCAATAATTCACATGTAAACCTTCCCTTCTTACCTTCTCACAATATTTAGCCTTCTTATTTGAACCTTCCGCATATATAATATATAGTGCAAATACTCACGCACTCTTCTCACCTTTGGTGAGATTTGAACCCTTGACCTCTTAGGAGACTGGGTTGTACTGGTAACCCAGATACCACTGGGCCAATGGTATACAACTTTCAAGTACCAATCATTCAAGTTTATTTTCATTTACCTATTTCATGTCCTAATTTCCAGCTAAGAGGTTTTGAATGTGTGAAAGCTGTGACCTTGGTGGTTGAACCTTTCACTATGGAGAATGGTCTGCTCACTCCTACATTTAAGGCATGTATGCTGAATGCAAATTCGACTTATCTCCAATGGATTCTTTATAATCTCTCAAATAAAAAAGTAAAAGTTCAAATATCTAGAAACGTTACTCTCAATGCCAATAGTTTCTCTATTCTAGAGGTTTCAACATAAACTATATTGTTAAAAATATTATATAAATTTTTAATATAAAATTATAATACATTCAAACTTATTGGTGGAAACAATAAAAAACAATTCTCTCTCTTAAACATTTAATTTTAGGGGAGTTCTTAAAATTTTGAGGTTTTTATTCCCTCTTCTACTTTCTCCATGTTAGAGGAAGTTGTAAAGAATCTGTTGGAGCAAAAAAGTAGACTATCCATTTTCTTCATTCCAGAGAATCTGTTAGAGATGCTTTGAAATGCCAAGCCAAGAAAATGCTTACAAGCACTTCAAAAATTCTATAAACATGTTCTCACATTGTTTCTTTTATCGTTGTTAGATCAAGAGACCTCAAGCCAAGGCATACTTTTCCAAAGCAATAGCGGAAATGTACACAGAAATATCGAAGTCTCCAGAAATGCAGCGAGTGTAAAGTGTAGCAAAAGAATTTCATGGGGTTTTCACCAATTCTTCAATATAACAATGGTCAGTGGGTATTGGTTGTTGTCTTTAAGACCCCATGGGATTAGTCGAGGTGCGAACAAGTTGCCCTGGGTACTTACTCACAGTTATGAAAAAAGGTGAAGTGGTTGTCCTTGTCCTTGGGGGTTAAAGTTGTCCTTTCATTTGTAGAAAGGGACAAAAGAAACATATAATCAAGAAGGCAGATTTCCATACATATCATAATGTAGATACAACACAAGTTGGGGTTCTCATAGAAAGAGACGCTTAACTCTTTATGGTAGGGGTTAGGTTTGTGTATATCTCACCTCTCAGACCATATATTCAAATGGGATTTACTGTGTAAATTCGGTTTGGTTTAGTTGGGTTTCATAACGTAGATAAACGAATTGTACCGTCATAACTACTGACAAGTCGGTTTGGTTTGGTGTGCATTTGTAACGTAAATAATTTATTGTGTGGGTTTGGTTTGGTTTGGTTTGGTATGGTATTTATAACATGCATACACTCATTGTATCATGACTACTCGCATGTAATAATGTAAACTGTTATAGGAGTGTTTTGGGCTTATTTGCTGAAATGCTCGTGGAATCTAGTTTGATAGCTCATGCCATAGAAAGTATATCGTTAAGTGGTGTGCGTAAGTAATCTGATCCAATTATAAGAAATTGGATTGGTTGGTTGTTAGATGATAAATTAAAATCTAATAAAAAAAATATACCAATTCATCTAAGCATTCTATCGGATATTTTTGTATTTGGTACTTGAGATTTGTTCTTTTTTATGATCATATGTAATCATAATCATATTATATAAAGGTTGTGGTTATTGTTTTCTGGAAAAGATCTCTCCAGGCAATTTATTTAAAACAAAGGTTACAAACTCAGAAGCCAAAGAAAACCAAGCAGCAATAAACCAAAAAACGACACAGAAAGAAAAGGCGAAATAAGTAAAGAATCCAAAACCAAAACTAAGATCATGAAGCCACATCTCTTATCAAAGTCCACGTACTATTATTCTTTTAAGCCCTTCTGCATCTATGTTTCCAGCTCCAGCCCATCCTTTGCATCTAACAATTTGTATAGCCCAACGTCTACAGTCTCTGGTAGCTAAGCTAGGCATAACCTTTGCACCAGATTCCAAGTTATGCCAACACCATTTCAAACATCCACACTACTTTGTATACCACCAGCATTTTTAACCGCTATCCACTCAAAAAATAAGTGAGCAAAGTATATGGGGTGGTTTATGCTTCCAAGCTCTCATCCTATCCAGGGTAGGGTAGGGTAGGGTGGGTGACGACCATGAAAAGCAAAGCCAGAGGCCGAAGGCATGCTTTGGGATCTTAGCTGGGAACCAAACTCATTTATGCCAAGCCACAACCACATGTCATCCCTCCAAACTACACAAACCAGACGAGACGAATATTTTGGGCACAAGACCTCGTCACTTACACCTTCATTCGGGATCCGTGATTAACAAGTAGACAACAATTAAAGGCACCCTTCCCTTTGGATCCAAGTATCCGGCCAAGATCCTTCTAGATAGTCAATTAGGTCCCGAACCATAGATAGAGCCACCAAACTGGTTGCATGGATACATTTATTAGCGATGAAGTTAGATAGGTTACCAATTGTTAACCAATTATCCTCTCATGCACTGGTTGGAGCCCCATTATCAATTTCCATCACAAAATGCGGTCTTACTTGCTCTCGAATATCCAACAATCTACGCCAAACCAACGACCGATTGGAGTTCTTACGAACATGCCAAAAGTGAGTGGTACGTAACCGATGTAAGTAGGGCCAACTAACCTAAAGAGATTGCCGCCTTTGTAACACATCCCAGACGTAAAGAAGCCAGCAATGTACGGTTCCACACAGCTAACTTCTTAAATCCATGTCCACTGCTAGATTTCGTCCTACACACTTCATCCCATGCTATACGACATCGTCCCTTTGAGTTGGTGCCTTGTGACCATAGAAAGTCACGAAATAGACTTAGTATCATGAATCACAACCGATGATATCAAAATACTGACATCTAGTAAAGTTGGAGAGATTGAAGTACCAATTTGATGAGTTGGCACAGCCTACCAAAAGATAGGAACTTAGCTTTCCGATTCTGGATACGGTTCTTGATTTTGGTTATAAGAATCCCAAAATTCGGTTGCCTCTGGTCTTGAGGGAGATTACGGAACACCCAAGTGTCGTATAGGGAACACTCTTTCCCAGAAAGGTAGGCAGTTCAAGATGGCCTGCTTTGTATTATCCTTGTTTTTCGCAAGGCTAGGAGATATGATAGACCCGTACTTGTTTTAAATATTTGAAGAGCACTCTTCAACACCTCAACCGAAGCCACATCACCTTTGTAAAAATGAACAAGTCATCTGCAAAAGAAAGGTGCGTGAGCTGTAAATGTAAATCTGGCATCCTTTATGATATCCAAAAGAATTGGCCTCCAAGATATATTGCTGAAGTATCATCGCAAACCCTTCCATTACAATTAAGGCGATAAAGGATCTCCTTGACGAATACCTCTACCCCCTTTAAAGAAACCCTCCGTTTCTCCGTTAAGATCATATTGATCGATATTGCTTCTAAGTAATATTATATTTATAATCCGTCGATAGGATGAATCACGTTTGGTTTAATAGCCGCCGAATAGGGAGGAGTACTAACCATCTCCCTAATCCTAATCATGAATAGTGCAAGCAGTCTTAACCGGTCTCTAGGAGGAAAACTCGTAACAGTTCAACCACCGGTCTTTTTATTATTATTAAACTAATATGTCGCACCGCCCATTGCACGATGACGAAAGTGCTGGTGAATTAAAAACCAATTATATGATGATTGTAATTTTGAGTTTTCTTTCATGAAATTAATAAAATAAATAAAAGACATTGTCCATTTTATTATGTCTATATTTATATTCTGTGTTATAATTATTCGTAATAAATAACCTTAGAATCTATATATATATTAAAGGAAGAACCAAGAGTATTGAGGTGACATCATGAAAATTGAGTATTGAAGTGTTGGTGAATTATGGTTGAGTTTGAGATATCCCACATTGGTGAAGAGTTGAAAATTTTAAACAAAATGAAGTGTATAAGAAAGGTGAATTTGGATGCATTTGTGTCAAATATGAGATTTGCCTTATAGGGTTGTCTTTATTTGGATGACCCTCTTGAAATTTATAACAATGGTTGGAAACCAATCAAACCAAATGGTAGAATTCATAGTGCAAAATTAATTATATTATATTATTATATCTTCATATATAGTATATATATATATATATGTATATATATGTATATAAAAAGGAAGAACCAAAAGTATTGAGGTGACATCATGAGAATTGAGTATTAAGGTGTTGGTGAATTATGATTGAGTTTGAGATATCTCACATTGGTGAGAGATTGAAAGATTGGAATAAGAAGATGTGTATAAGAAAAAAGAATGAGACTTATTGTGTCAACTTATGAGGTTTGAGTCATAAGGTTATCTTATTTGGATGACCTTATTTTTGCAAAACTAATCTTATATTGCGTTAGCTCAGCGAGTCATAAAGTTATCTTATTAGGATATTGAGGTGACAATGAAAATTAAGTATTCTCAAATGGTGGATTGTACTTGAATTTTAGTTGTCCCACATTGGTGAAGAATTGAAAGATTTGAACAGAATGAATTGTATATGAAAGTGCATCGGATGCCTTTGTGTTAAATAATGAGGTTTGTCTTATAAGTTTGCCTTATTTTAAATGATTTTCTTTGAAATCTATAACCATGGTTAGAAACCAAACCAACCAAATGATAAATCTAAATATCTAAATCTATATATCTATATATATGTATTAAAGAAGAAACCACATGCAATGACGTGGCCTCTTCTCAAAACAAGAAAATGATTTATCTTTTTTCTCTTTTTCTCAATCTTCTCCTACTTTAATATTTGTTTTTTATGTTTCATATTCACATTTAAGATCCTTTAATTAGGTTGTTTCAACCTATTCATGTTCTTCTAATAAGTACTCTTTTAATTCTCATTATTTCTCTCTATTCAGTTATAATTTTTCATCTTCTCTTCATGGTACACCTCTATAATAATCTCTCAATTCTTCATCTTTATTCATGTATACTTTTATGGTACATCTCTATGATAACCTCTTTATTAATCTCTCAATTCTCTCTCTATTCATGTATAATTTTGTGGTACACCTCTATGATAATCTCTCTATTAATCTCTCAATTCTTCCTCTCTATTCAGTTATAAATTTRTGGATGCGWTTTGCATTTTTGTTGATTTGAGGTGTCATTCAATAAAACAAATCATAATATGGGTTTTTGCTTATGTAAGTATAATATTTCTTTTTTTTGTCGGAGATATTCACATTAAAGTTGGAATTATGTAGACATATGGAGTTTTTGTGTGTGGATAAAGTGACATATGAATCCTTGAAGAAATAATGTAACATTGAATAGAAAAAAAACCCTCTCTATTCTTCCTCTCTATTCAGTTTTTGAGGTGATTTGCACTTTTGTTTATTTGAGACGTCATTCAATAAGAGAAATATGATATGGGTTTTTGTTAATGTAAGTATAATATTTTTGTCTTTTAATTGGAGATATTCACACTAAAATTGGAATTATACAAACATATGAATCTCTTTATATTAATCTCTCAATTCTTTTTCTCTATTCAGTTATAATTTTGTGGGGGTGATTTGCATTTTTGTTGATTTAAGGCGTTATTCAATAAGACTAATCATAGTATGAGTTTTTGCTTATGTAAGTATAGTATTTCGTCTTTTAGTCGGAGAATTCACATTAAAGTTGGAATTATGTACGCATATGTTTTTTTTTGTGTGGATAAAGTGACATATGAATCTTTAATGAAATAAGGTAACATTGTTTAGCATAATAATCTCTTTTAATCTCCCAATTCTTATTCTTTATTCAGTTTTTGTGGATGTGTTTTGTTTTTTTTGTTGATTTGAGGCGTCATTCATGAAAACAAATATGATATGAGTTTTTGTTTTTGTTGATGTTGATCGGTATATTGTGATTTTTTTTTCTTTTTTAGCATTGAGCTTGGAAGTTATTTTTTTATATTTTTAATTCTTAAAGAATAAACCAAACATAATGAGGTGTTATCCTCTAAACGTTAGAAACCCATTTTTTTCTTAGATTTTTGATTTTTTAAAATATTTGATATATGTAAAAGACTTTTCCATCCCTACATTTAAAATATGAAATTCAGTATAATACATATATTTTATTTTACATAGTTTTATTAAAACCTCTATTTTCAGGATTTTTTATAAATAAACCAAACCATGAACTGTCAAATGAAAAAATAACAAATCAATCAGACTCTTATATATCTAGAATGGTCATAATACTAACTATTATTTTCATTTTATGCAATCGCATGTAAGAAAAAAGTGGTTTCAATTAGGTTCTTGATCAATGTTGCATATGAGTATATTATGAACTAATATAAGCGAATTACAAAAATATTCAATAATTATGTCAATGTAAATAAGAACACAATTATTGTTTGGTGAATATAAATATTTTATGAGAATATATGTAGAAGATAAATTGATATGTATTATGCTAAAATAATTCTYTTAATACACCTCATGATTATAATCAATATTTTCACATATTTTTTTTATGATTTTGAACCAATCACAAAGTTTGATATAGTAAAAGATTGATATGTAAGACTTAATAATTATATATATATATATATATACATATATATATATATACATATATATATATATATAATATTAAAAGAACAACCAATAATAATAAGTTAGATTCATATATCAATAGTAATGTTGATTCTTATTAGTTTAATATATAAATGTAATCATCGACTCATTTAGCTAATTTCAATAAATTTTTAAAAAATTTATCGTCATCGTGCAACGCGCGATGTCAAACACTAGTAATGTATTGTAGATGTACCTAGTTAAAATTTATTTTGGGTGTAAGGTTGAAGTAATATATGAAAATAAGTAGCATATGTAGAGATTCATATAGAGATATTGAATCTGCATATGGGTACAAGATGGAGATTTTGTGTATCAGACGTGACTCGCTATGAGAACACTGCATTGGATGTCATTTAAGTGTCATAAGTGTTTCTCATGTGGCCAATGCACATGTAATTCTTTGACTTAAGAACATGTAGTTTGCTGCATGTGAGTGACGTATTTTAACATTTATTCTAATCATTATATAACTGAGTGAAAGAATGATTGTTGGATATTTTATATATCCCATGATAGAACTAGCATGTATCAAGATATAATTTGTCCCTCATTTATAATAGGAATGATGTCTCTGAGCCCCTTGATAAATATATACTAAGGAAATGCATGCATGCTTAGACAATTGATATGAGATATCATGATCTGTTTTATAAGTATATTAGGGAATCAGGAAACTAGAGATTGGACATAACGAGAAAGACACTGTAACACCCCCGTCCCTCGTGGTTAAAGATCGAAGATGCCAAAATTGGTTTTAAAAAAAATTAACGCATTATATAAAACAGAGCAACTAGTAATTTACCAAAAGATAATTACATAACCACAAACGGAAATAACGATGTGTACAAAATTAATCCCAAGATACAAGTATATCTACATTAGTTATCAAAAACTTAACAAAAGTAGGTCATAATGGGTTATCTTCAGCATGGTCATCTCTGTAGCTTTCATCCCAAAATCCTTGCTAAGTTATGTACCTGCCGATGACAAGAAAATCTCGGTTGAGCTTATTGCTCAGTGAACGGATAATAATAACTAAACAATGAATATGATATAACAAGTTCAAAAGCAATTTTATAATGTTAAGATAACTGAAAGAAAGTCAAAATTCCCCAAAGGCATGTCAAGGGTCTAAAGACCAAACCGTATCATGAGGACACGTTGTTCCCAATACCTGTTTATTTTTTGGGGGATCATATCCCGGATAAAGAAAGAGCAAGAGTAACAAAAAAAATGACAATTCAAATCAAGATTTCTCCGGTACCCTATATCAAATCATAAAAATAACATAGATTCGAAAGACACCAAAGAAATGTTGTATCAGACTCCTTGTCTTCTTGTAGTTGGATCTCTAAGTTTTTGGAATGCTCCAAATTCTACTTGAGCATCCAAATCTGGGTCAATCCCAGCAAAAACATCTCTAAACAAGGTTTGAGCACCATGCCAAATGTGTCCGAAGAAGAAGAGCAAAGAAAATGAAGCATGTCCAAAAGTAAACCAACCCCTTGGACTACTACGAAAAACACCATGAGATTTCAAAGTAGCCCGATCTAATTCAAAAATTTTCCCCAATTGAGTGCGTCTTGCATATTTTTTTCACAGTAACAGGATCACTATAACTGACTCCATTGATTTCACCACTGTAGAACTCAACAGTTACACCTACTTGTTCGACACTATATTTAGATTTTGCCCTTCGAAAAGGAACATCGGCTCTAACAATCCCATCTCCGTCTACTAAAACGACTGGAAATGTTTCAAAAAAGGTAGGCATACGACGTACAAAAAGTTCACGCCCTTCTTTATCTCTAAAGATAGGATGTCCTAACCATCCAACCGCTATTACATCCCCGTTATCCATTGAGCCTGCCCTGAATAATCCCACTTTTGCCAGATTATTTTCGATGTAATCATAAAAGGCTAAGTTTTTAGGAATTTTAGACCAAGCTTCTGATAAACTTTGAGTTTCGGCTAACCCAACACTAACTGTTCTATATATTTCTTGTTAGATGTACCCCTAATCCCATTGATAACAAGTAGACCCAAATAATTCGATGGGGGTACTCGCCGAACCATACCACATAGTTTCGACAACAAGAAAAGCTGCAAAAAAGACAGCAGCGATACTACTGGAAAGGACAGTTTCAATATTTCCCATACGCAATCCTTTGTATAGACGTTGGGGCGGGCAAACGCTAAGATGTAATAGGCCTGCTAATATGCCCAAAGTCCCTGCTGCAATATGATGAGAGGCAATTCCTCCTGGAACAAAAGGATCAAAACCCTCCACACCCCACGATAGATTTACAAATTGTATTTTTCTAGTTAGCCCATAAGGATCGGACACCCATATGCTAGGATCATACAAGCCTGTTACATGAAATGCACCAAAACCAAAGCAAGCCACACCTGCAAGAAATAAATGTATTCCAAAGATCTTAGGCAAATCCAAAGAAGGTTTTCCTGTACGTTCATCAAAAAATATTTCTAAATCGCAATACACCCAATGCCAGATAGCTTCCAAAAAGTACAACCCATAAAACAATATATGTGCTCCAGCCACACCTTCGTAACTCCAAATACCCGGATTCGTTATAGTCCCCTCCTTGAGATACTCTAACCGCCCCATGAATTGATTATTCCTAAACGAGTCATGAAAGGTATAACGAACATACCCTGTCTCCACATTGAATCAAGAACAGGGTCAGAAGGATCAAAAACTGCTAATTCATACAGGGGCATTGAACCGGCCCAACCAGCAACCAAAGTTGTATGCATTATATGAACAAAAAGCAACCATCTAGGATCATTCAATACAACAATATGAACATGATACCAAGGCAAACCCATGGAAATACCCCTTTATGAAAGAAAAAAGATACTACATAACTTTATTGCATTGGAAAAGACTATACTATAACTATGTTGTGTACCCTCCTCTTTAGTGGATTATTTCAATGCAAGAGTTCATATTTGTTCTATTTTGTTGGTAATAATGGAACAATTTTGTTTGTAGAAACAAAGAGAAGCAGATTTATTCTATACTCGATAAGTACCAATACGCAATGGGGAGGTTAATGCCATTTTATATGAGCAAATGTACCTATATTTATTCATCATTAGAGGACACTATTCGTAAGAATTTTCCCTTATTTTCTCTGACTTTGTTTATAAGATTTTCTAATTTATGAATAAAATATGATTAGGATAAAGTTCAATATTATAAAGATAATAAAGCCTTTGTTACGTTTCCACATCAAAGTAAAATATAGTACTTAGTTCTTTTTTCTTTTATTTAATGCTTATTGGTGTTCCAAAAGTACCTTTTTGAAATCCTGGAGAGGAAGAGGCATACTGGGTTGACATACAGTGCGACTTGTCAGATATATTGAGTCATATGGGATTTTCCCATTTTCTCCCCAATCGAGATATCCTCTGTTTTGCCCACGAAAGTTTAATTGAATCATCAAAAATTTGGAGCGTGAAGTGCAACTATATCCTTTTTGGGGGGGGGGGGTTTCGAATTACTATTATCAATTAAAAGAATTTATGGTTGGCTTAGTTGGACTACTACATTGAAGTATCCAAGCTCTGTTTAAAAAAAAACAAGTGGTAATATATCTATTTTCTATCATAAAGGATTCCTATTTTTAAAGAAATTTTTATTTTTGTAAGTAGAAGTTATTTCAAACTGTTATGTTAATAAATCAAGTAATATGCATGAAGTCGTCAACTATTTTACGGAATGCGTGAATTGAAAAAAAAAGACATAAAAAAAAGAAGTGTTAATGGGAGCGTTTGTACTATATGTGCAAATCAAAATCGGGCGGATCTTTACCCGGAGTAGAGCATAAACCTAAAAAGATTAAAGAGGCCCATTTAAGAACAAGAAAATGACATTGTAATTTGGATTGAATCTCGATGAAACAATTCATCAATGAGAAGTTAATTGGATAAGTTTAATGAATTCTTTTTTTATATTATACGTTATAAGGAAAGGAAGACAAACTCGTGTTTAGTGAAAAATCGAAGAAAATCCTTTTATTATAAGTTAGAAGGAACTTGCTGTGAAAAAAGAAAAAGTATTGGAAACTATACATTGATTTTTTTTTGAACCGTATGCGTCAAAAGGCRCCTGTACGGTTCCGAAGGGATACAATTTGACCCTAATCAACCGACTTTATYGAGAAAGATTACTTTTTTTAGATCAAGAGGTTGTGAGCGAGGTCTCGAATCAACTTACTGGTTTTATGATATATCTCAGTATCGAGGATGATACCCAAGATCTGTATTTGTTTATAAACTCTCCTGGCGGATGGGTAATACCCGGGATGTCTCTTTGTGATACTATGCAATTTGTGCAACCAGATGTATATACAATATGCATGGGATCAGCCGCTTCAATGAGATCTTTTATCCTGGTCAAACGAGAAATTACCAAACGTCTAACATTCCCTCACGCTTGGCGCCAATGAGGCTTTTATTTGAGAGAAAAAAAAGACTATGCCTTCGCCATATGAAATATGAATATTAAGTAATAATAGCATGACACTTTGAATTCGATATAAGAAATTTTGTTTTCGAAACATTAGATTATGTATCAAGAGAGTAATATGAGAAAAAAGTATGTCCGATTTTATTATCGGAAGTCCAGTTCAGCGTCACAAACTTTTTTTCATACAAGAGGTCTCTTAACAATATTTATAGAGCGAAAAAAACAAAATTCTTTTTTCCTTGTTTTATTTGATCAAATAAAAAAGCAACTTTGGGATTGCTGAATCACAGACAAATCACAGGAAAAAAAATAATAAATATATAAAGCAATGGAGCCATTATTTTTGAATTCCTCCGAAAGGAAGGGTGGTAAGTTGATCATTTAGCTATCGGGGTCTGATCGATCCTATTTTTTTCTTTCTTTGATGGAAGGTAAGGGTCAATTTTATTGTTAAGCCGTATGCAATGCATAAAAGATGCCTGTATGGTTGTTCGATTCTATCTTTTTTTCTTGTTATTCTTTTATCCTTCTTTTATCTTTCCCTCATCATGTGAAATAGAGAAACCTTTTATTATCTTATCATCAGGGTAATGATCCATCAACATGCTGGTTCTTTTTCTGAAGTATCGACGGGATATATCATCCTGGAAGTGGGAGAACTGCTGAAACTTCGTGAAACCCTGACAAGGGTTTATGTACAAAGAACGGGCAAACCCTTATGGGTTGTATCCGAAGACATGGAAAGAGATGTTTTTATGTCAGCAACAGAGGCCCAAGGTTATGGAATTGTTGATCATATAGCTGTTAAATGATAATAGCCTGGATTTCGCGTCAATTCGTGATTTGAAATTACTCCTGCCGAGTTTAATATTCTATGACTTTTATTTACTATTCTATTGAACAAAAGTAATTCATAATCATCCGCTTAGGATCGATCTAAACCAGCCTATTATGTATATGATTTAACATGCCAACTATTAAACAACTTATTAGAAATWCAAGACARCCAATTAGAAATGTCACAAAATCCCCCGCGCTTCGGGATGCCCTCAGTGTCAAGGAACATGTACTAGGGTGTATGTGCGACTCGTTCAGATCATGAACTAGAACAAAGGAAAGAGAACAATGTTCGAATAAATGAACTACATTTCCTATCTAAAAAAAGAAAATGGATCATATCTCTTTTATTGTGTATGAAATTTGTGGTTTCTATTGGTGTAAATCCACTCACCTCAATGCAAGACGAGAAGCAATTCTCCATGGTAGCAAATGGTTATCCATTAAGTGGAGGAAATATTAGTTAACATAGACCYCTCTTGCAAGAACGGACTAACAGGGTCAGCTACCCAGCCAACTTTCATAATTAAATACCGTTACTGTATAGGTAGAGCTCGTTGTAAAAGACCTGTTACTGGATAATTCATGGGTATAGCCGAAGAATGTGATCTATACAAGTTAGCGATAACATTGATTAAATAAAGTAAAGGATCTGGTGTATAGAGAAGACCTCACCTTTTAAGAAGTAACCATAGAAATGATGAAATCCACTATTTCGTTATCATTGCTATTTTTTTATTTTTAATACCTAGTATAGTACAATTTTGTATTTCGAGGTGAAATGCCTAGAAAAAATAAAAAATCGTGGTTGGGAAGGTTATAGTAGCCAAAGCCATTGGAATTTTTAGTTTATACATTGGAAAAATYCGTTTTGTTATTAATATACTAGGAAAGGGGCAAAAAAATAATGAAAGAAAGGAAATCTATTAGTTATTCGTTAAAGTTTCATTTATTCAATGACCAGAATTAGACGGGGATATATCGCTCGGAGACGTAGAACAAAAATTCGTTTATTTGCATCAAGCTTTCGGGGGGCTCATTCAAGACTTACTCGAACTATTACTCAACAAAAAATAAGAGCTTCGGTTTCGGCTCATTGGGATAGGGATAGGCAAAAAATAAATTTTCGTCGTTTGTGGATCACTCGAATAAATGCA
>NC_037544.1:26008070-26009541 GCF_001531365.2 Cynara cardunculus var. scolymus | reverse complement strand
AAATGTTTGTAACAATATGGACAGAATTTTAGCAACTCCAATCGATTAGGTGTTATAACCCGGTTTCAGACAATCTGGGTCGAGGTAAAATTATACGTGATTAATATTTGAATATCTAATGGTATGCATGATAAAATAATATACATGGATGATATATGTGCAAAGACATGATGAACGTAAAAGGATACATGCATATGTTATGTTATGTATGTGTATATATTTAATAGGTAAGGTGCAAGTGCAGTATAATAATATTTAAATGGTATCATAGTGATGAAATAAGATGGTATCTTATTGATGAAGTAATATGGTATCTTAGTGATGAAGTAAAGTAATGGTATCTTAGAGATGAAGTAAAGTAATGGCATCTTAGTGATGAAGTAAGATGGTATCTTAGTAATGAAGTAAAGTAATGGTATCTTAGTGATGAAGTAAAGTAATGGTATCTTAGTGATGAAGGAAAGTAATGGTATCTTAGTGATGAAGTAAAGTAATGGTATCTTAGTGATGAAGTAAAGTATTCGTATATTAGAAAGGAGTATAAATAGAAAAATAAGACAAGATAATCTTATTTTATCATTCCTTGTTTTGAAAGAAGAGATATTTCTTAGAAAGAAAAGTTGAAGACGGTGAAGGTGTTCTTGAAAAAGAACCGGTGTTTTAAAGAATCTGCGTTTGTTGTGTGATCTTTTACTACAGAATYTDTTATAACAAGGTGAGTTTAACTACTGTTTTGATATAACTTGTGAGTTTTTGAACTACTATCTATTTACAAACCGTGAGTTTATATCGACTGTTGATTTTATAAACTGTTGAGTATTGATAGTTTGAAGTTTAAAGGAATTTGGTAAAACTATTCTGTTTAAGTTTTAGAGGAAATATTTGGTGATTCTGAAGTTTGAATCTGTTTTGGAAAAGATTAAAGTAGAAACTGTGCCTTAAAGCAGTTTTGGATTTGATATCCTGTGTTGAGGATTTAAAGAGGATTAGATGATTTGAGAAATCATATACATAACAGATTGTTCTAAGGATCGAAAGGTTTTGAATATAAACCTATTTTGAGATTATGATTGGTTAAAACTATAGACGAGGTTCACTCTGACGTATATGACTTTGTTCCGTCATTGGATGAAATAGTCTATAAGATTTTGGTTAAACTATGGACGAGGTTCACTCTGACGTATATGACTGCGGTATGTCATTGGATGAAATAGTCTATAAGATTTTGGTTAAAACTATGAACGAGGTTCACTCTGACAATTATGTCTGCAACCTGTCATTGGATGAAATAGTTCATAAGATTTTCAGGGGAAATAAGGATGGTTGTTGTACGCGATGGATAGCTATTGCTATAAAGGGGAAATTATGGATGTAATAAGGATGGTCGTTGTGTGTGTGCATGGTATAAATATTGCTATTATATCTTTTAAGATTACAACAGATTGGAGTTCTCACTTCTTGGTGATTTGAG
>NC_037544.1:26005834-26007985 GCF_001531365.2 Cynara cardunculus var. scolymus | reverse complement strand
ACAGAATATGATTTTCAGCCTTTACTACATGGAATGAATTATTTGAAATTAATGTTTTGGTGATCTTCACCCTGCATTACATAAAAAGGGAACCTCACTAGACATACATGTCTAACCCTCATTTTGTGTTTTCAAAAATATGTGTGCAGGTAATGATAATAAGGGAAAGAGCATTATGTGAGTTACTTTCCTATGTGTTTAGCTGTGTGTAGATCTTGATTACCTATGTTTTGTAGCATAGATGTTAGGATACAAGAGCATGTACTTTTTGAATTTTTAGAGTTATGTATTTCACGTTATAGACTCTTGTATTATAGACCTTTGTGGGGAAAACATGTATTCTATGTATGAAATATGTGTTATATGCAATGTGTGGATTTGGGGGTTGTTACAGAAGATGGTATCAGAGCTTGAGTTTAAGGGATTTAGGTATTCACATGCATGATGCCTACACTTAAATTGTTTTATTGCATATTAGGGTCCCAGACATAGTTAGCACCTTTGGAATAAATATGATAAGTTAAGAGGTCAGTGTGTAAGGTATTTTCGGATTATATCTGGCCAATGTAATTTTGAATCTACAGGTACATAACTGAACTTGAATACTTTATTATATTTTTGGAATGTGAAAATATGTTTATTAACTTTGAATCTACAAGTACTTTTCCCGTGAACTCATTACATGCTAAAGTGTTATTTGACTACGGTGCAAACTTCTCATTTGTATCCCCATCATTTGCCTTATATGCCCCTATGAATTATGTGCCCCTTGACAAAAAGTTAGTAGTTGATACTGCTAACGGTCAAGTATCTGTGAATTATGTGTTTAAAAGCTGCACTATCATGATTGAGGGTTGCAAGCTACCCATCAGATTGTTTCCCATGCCTATAAAATATTTCGATGTAGTAGTGGGAATGGATTGGTTGGCCGAGAATCAGGCTAGCATTGTTTGTAATAAGAAGATGAATAGAATAATATTGTTAGACAGAGGGACAATGGTTATTTATGGTGATCATCAGAATCATCACCCCARTYTGTTATCAGTTATGAAAGCCAGAAAATGTATCCAAAAGAAATGCCAGTCTGTTATCAGTTATGAAAGCCAGAAAATGTATCCAAAAGAAATGCCAAAGATTTTTAACCTACATAATTTATGCCAAGAAAGAAAAGAGTAAGCAAGAGCTAATTCCGGTTGTCAGTGATTATCCTGAAATCTTTCTAGAAGACTCGTCAGGATTACCTCCAGATAGATTTATAGAATTTGGGATTGATTTAATACCTGGAGCAGCACCTGTAGCAAAAGCACCGTACAGATTAGCTCCATCAGAATTAAAAGAACTGGTTACACAATTGAAGGATTTGTCGGACAAGGGATTTATCAGGCCGAGTACTTCACCATGGGGAGCTCCAGTTTTGTTTGTGAAAAATAAAGATGGCACTATGCGTATGTGTATTGATTATCGAGAGTTAAATAAACCAATCATAAAGAACAAATATCCATTGCCCAGGATCAATGACTTGTTTGATCAATTGGTAGGAGCCAGTTACTTCTCAAAGATTGACTTACGATCAGAATACCACCAGTTGAAAGTTAAAGAAGATGATATAGCAAAAACAACATTCCGAACCAGGCCGGGGTAAAGGTAGATCCAACAAAGATTGAGGCTGTTGCAAAATGGGAGGCACAAAAAAAAAACACCATCTGAAATCCGAAGCTTTTTGGGATTAGCAGGCTATTACCGCAAATTTATTCAATATTTTTCCAAAATAGCCGTACCTTTGACCAAGTTAACCCGAAAGAATGTCAAATTTCAGTGAAAAGAAGAACAACAAAAAGCCTTTCAATTATTAAAAGACCATCTTTGTAGTGCCCCAATTCTATCTCTACCTGATGGAACTGAAGACTTTGTGGTATATAGTGATGCGTCAAAATTAGGTTTGGATTGCGTCTTGATGCAAAGAGGAAAGTGTAACGCCCCAAATACCACATTTGCATAGAACACATATTTCATTATATAGAAACATGGATTACATCAAAAGGTCCCACTAGTACAAGGATTACTATATGTACAAAATTGACATATAAAAATTTCCAAAACAAATCCTGTACTACTACATGTAATATAACATGCATCTTCAAAAGCAGGCAA